>NC_055969.1:30207736-30275236 GCF_018492685.1 Alosa sapidissima
TTAATCGCCTCTATCTTCAGTTGAGATGTTCTGAACTGCACCAAATTTCATGAGTATGATTACGAACACACACACACACACACACAAACACACACAAGCAAACACAGACTCCCACAGTAGCACAAACACAGGTACATTGGAAATGGGCTTCAATGGCCTCTTGGCCAGATGGACCTGCAGAGCAAATCCCAAATTTGCCAAAGGTTCGTATGGGTATTCCCAGGCTAGGATATGAGACAAAGGCTAGGAGATAGAGACAGATAGACAAGCGTGATTTAGCTTTTTGTGGAGACAATGTGCAGAACTGAGCGGCGGTCATATTATGCACCGCTATGCAGTACATCTAGTTAGTTTAGGATGCGCTGGAAATCCATCATGGATGACTGCCAGTGACTCAATCCTCAGCCTTCTCAATGTGTGTGTGTGTGTGTGTGTGTGTGTGTATCTGTTAGGATGCCCTGGAGTCAGCCATGAAGAACGGTTTGTGGGGTCATGCTTTGCTGTTGGCCAGTAAGATGGACAGCAGGACTCACGCCAGAGTCATGACCAGGTACGTACAGTACATACGCTCCTATACATTACTGCTATTAGAAATGCGAATAAAGACGATAAGAATGTATGAATGTTTGGATGTTTTTGTGTTTCTCAGGTTTGCCAACAGTTTACCCATCAATGACCCACTTCAGACTGTTTACCAGCTCATGTCTGGTAGGATGCCAGCTGCAGCTACAGTAAGTGTGGTTGTGCGTGTGTATGTGTGTGTGAGAAAGTCACAGTGTCATGTAACATTTTCTCTTTAACCATCTGTCCCCTCTTCTTCTCTTGTCTCCTCTCTCTGCCCTTCAGTGTTGCGGTGATGAGAAGTGGGGCGACTGGCGCCCCCACTTGGCCATGGTGCTGTCCAACCTCACCCACACGGTGGACCTGGACATGCGCACCATCGCCACCATGGGCGACACGCTGTGTGAGTGAGCCCGGTCCTGTGCTCTGGACGCGCCGCAACACAATAGCACTCACACAGGCTATTATTTATCACCATTATTCTCCAACCACGACTCAGCAAATTGACAGCCATTGCATCTAAATAGACAGTAGGCAAAATACGCTGGACCAAAGCACATGTGTATTATTTGTCTGCATGTCAGAAAAGTGTGCATTTGGATTGAGCGTGCCTGTTTTTGTGTGTGTGTGTGTGTGTGTGTATCTGGTTGTAGCCTCCAAGGGACTGGTGGATGCGGCTCACTTCTGCTACCTGATGGCTCAGGTGGGGCTGGGAGTGTTCACCAAGAAGAGCACCAAGATCGTGCTGATTGGCTCCAACCACAGGTATGCAACTGGCTCACTCAGTCTCACACACACACACACACACACACACAAGCACACACACATGTAGGCTGTGGGAAATTGGTGGATTGCAGATGAAGACGGTGATGGTTGGCTGGAGTGACCTAGAGCTGTCCTCTTCTGTCTCCTCCTCTCAGCTTGCCGTTTGAGAAGTTCTGCTCGTCCGAGGCCATCCAGCGCACGGAGGCGTACGAGTATGCCCAGTCCCTGGGCTCTCAGCCACTCTGCCTGCCCAACTTCCAGGTACGTGTGTGTGTGTGTGTGTGTGTGCGCTTGTGTTTGCGTGCGCTAGTGTGTGTGAGTGTGTGCATGCTAAGTATGAAGATAGTTGACAGTACTGTGCCACGCATTATTTTCTGAGAGCTGCTATTTGGAGAATAGCTAGAAAGTATAGTCTTTTATGTGCTGCCAACATTATGTGACCAGCATAGTCGGTGTTGTACTTAATTTTGAGTGCCGAGTTTCTGCTTTTGAGAGTTTGGGTGCTTGGAATGTATATAGCAATCAGGCTCACTGTACTAAGTGAGTTACATACTCTTTACCAGTTTCATAGCATACCATGCTTTAACTAATTGGGCTTGTGTTGAACGTGCCTATGAGACATTACATTTTTGAGCTGTTTAACCTGTGTGTGTATGTGTGTTCTCCACCAGGTGTTCAAGTTCATCTATGCGTGCCGCCTTGCTGAGACTGGGCTCTGTGCCCAGGCTTTCCATTACTGCGAGGTCATCAGCCGAGCTCTGCTGACACAGTCACACTACCACTCAGTGGAGTTCATCGGCCAGCTCATAGAGGTACACACACACACACACACACACACACACACACACACACACACAGAGATATGCATCAGTGGACCACTGACCACCACTGAGTTATACAACTCTCACTCACTCACTCACTCGCTTGCGCGCACACACACATACACCGAGCACCATGTATCACTTATCCATTAAAACGTCATCTCAGGTATACACTGTCAGATATTTAATCCGTGCTTGTTGGCAGATGTCTTGTGTTTGTCCGTTCGTGGTCTGCTCGGTAACAGGTTCCTGGTTGCATGTGTGTTTGATTGCAGATGTCTGCTCGGCTGCGGTTCTATGACCCTCAGCTGAAGGAGAAGCCCGAGCAGGAGCTCTTCCTAGAGCCGGACTGGCTGCTGCACCTGCGGCAGCTGGACAGACAGATCCAGGTCAGCGTCTCTGTCCCTCTGCCCCATGTCCCCTCTGGTGGAGTCCTCCTGGGTGTTTACATCCGAGCTGACAGCAGGATGTTTGTTTATGATTGTGTGTGTGTGTGTGTGTGTGTGTGTGTGTGTGCGCGGAAGCGTTTGTTTGTTTGAAGACTCTCCTTTTGTGTGTGTTGGACTAATGTGTTGTGTGTCCCTACAGGGAGGGGAGATCACGTTCAGGGACCGGGGGACGCCCCAGCTCTACCCCTGCTCCTCCCCCAGCTCTGAGGAGCCCCCTACCCCGCCTAACGCATCCACCCACACCCCCGACTCCTCCAACCCGCTGATGGCCACTCTCATGCCCGGGGCTCCAGTGCCTGCTGTCCAGCTCATGCCACCAGGTACGACACACACACACACACACACACACACATACACACACAGTCTTTCATTCTCACATTTCTCCATTCATACACACCACGGCATGTCATCTGTGTTGCCATCTGTTGGGTTAGGAGGAAAGTTGGTTGCATACCCTTGACCTGAATGGAGTCGGCTGCATTTTACCTGAAACAAAGTGTTAAAGAAAAAGCCACTAGTGAGAGCGCATTGCTACTATTGGATTTGGGGATTGCGTCTCACAGTACCCATTACAAATCTTTATCATGTCATATCATTTACACCAGGGGTGGCTAACCAGTGCAGCATTAAGAGCCAATTTTTTTTCCCACACAACTCAAAAGAGCCGCACAACTTAAATAGATCTTCTCTTTTCATTTAAAGTGAGACACTTGGCACACATGACACACATCACAAATTCCCTCTCACTGAATGACTTATTAGCATGAGAAATGCTCCAATGTAACAACTGATATGCTACCAATGTGACCGTCAAATGTTCCGTCTAGTGTTCAGTACATTAAAAGAAAATACACAAAAAGAAAACGAGTCTGCTTCTGACCTTTACCTTGTCTTGCAAAGGTCAGTGCCTTTGGGAAATGTTCAGGTTTGAAGTTTTATGCATCAGTTAAGTCTGGCATACCAAGTACCAAACTAACGTGTAGAACATGTTTTTTAACGGTGTTATTTAGGTTACGTTGACATTTTAACCAGAAAGGCTATGCTAGCCTACAAAAAAGATGAGTCCTCCTTTTGAATGTCTGTGTTCCTCTTTCTATTTACACTTAGTGTCAGGGTTTTCCTGATTGCAACAGTATCATTACACCTGGCTAAAGAAACAAAGTCTGCTTCTTTTGGGGCTTCCTATCCATAACATGACGGTAAAATTATTTTAATTTAAACATTGCAGCCTAACTATTGGCAGTACTATCAACTTATGAAAAGCATTTTCATTTACCAGAAATATAGGCTATTTTAAAAAAAAAAAAAAAAAAAAAAAAAAAAAACTCTAAATCCAAGGAGAAATGAGAACATCAGTTGAGCAGCCGCGAGCCGCACGAGAGGAGGCAAAGAGCCACAGGTTCGCCACCCCTGATTTAGACTCTCTCTAACTCTTCTCTCGGTTTTCCTGTCCCAGCGCCAGCAACCATTCTGCAGGAAGGTGCGCCCTCTGTAGCCCAGAGCCCCGACGCAGGCGGCTTCTATCCGACCGTGCCCACGCCAGCCGTGCCCATGCCAGCCGTGCCCATGTTCTCCACCACCTACCAGCCAGACAGCAACTCACCACACGCTGGACCCCCACTAACAAACTCTGAGCAGATGACTCCTCAGATACCCGGTCAAGTACCTGGTCAAATGGCCCCTCCTATGCCAGGGCACATGCCAGGGCAGATGCCAGGCCACATGCCGGGTCAGGTGCCGGGTCAGATGCCGGGTCAAATGCCAGGCCAAATGCCAGGACAACATCCCCCTCAGATGCCCGGGCAGATGCCGCCTCAAATGCAGGGGCAGATGTCTCAGCCTATGCCTGGGCAAATGCCAGGATACATGCCTGGGCAAATGCCAGGGCAGATGTCTCATCCTATGCCCGGTCAGATGCCTCCACAGATGCCTGGAGAAGGGCATGCTCCACCCTCTCCTCAGATGCCTCCCTCACAGCCTCCCCAGATGGACTTCTTCGACCACATGGCTCACCTGGTACGGACACCGTAACTGTGTGTGTGTGTGTGTGTGTGTGGTCAGAAGGGCATGAAGGGATGTGTGTGTGTGTGTGGATTTGCGTGTTTGTTGCGGCTGTGGTTGTACTCATACTTGTGTATGCGCTTGCAGTAGCTTGTGTGTTGTGCATGTGGAAGAACTGAACGGAAACTTGTTTTCTCAGGGTACGGGCAGGAGATCCAGGACCACCTCGCAGTCTTCTATGCATATGGTTAGCTAGACTTCTGGATGTGTTTCTTTCTTTGAGTGTGTGTGTGTGTGTGTGTATATGTTTGAGCAATCGCTTTGATGGTACATTTTCGATTGGGTGAATGTTGCACTGGCAGCAGGATGCTGTTTTTTTTATTATTATTATTATTATTATTATTTTATTCTTTACTTAAAACAATCTAATGTGCTAGTTGTAATTCACAACTTCCCCTCTCATTGGCTGTCTTTGCACGCAGGGGCCAGGCCGTCGTTCGCGGACAACATCCGAGTCGTCCAACCACTCGACCGGACGTGAGCGAAGCAGCTCATTGGTTAACCAGGGCTCTCCCCCCCCACCCCCTATCCCAGAGGCGCCGCCTGCACAGGAAGCTTCTAAGAAAAACAAGAAAGAGTCACCAAAAAAGGTACTCACAAATACACATTCTTATATAGGCAAGCCATGCACAGGTTGAAGATTGATTGATATGTTATGCTAATGATTTAGACTTCCAAAACAATCATTCAATCAATCAATCTATCAGTTGATAGCGATTTATATTGATAGCAGTATGCAACATTGCCCTGTTTCACACTGGCATTATACAGTAGTGGAAAGGCAGCTGTCTGGCGTATGAACATTACTTTATTAGTGTGTCTTATGTTTGCTGTTAGGGCGGTGGATGGTTCACTTGGCTTTACTCAAAGAAGAATGAAGCCCACCTCCCTGATGACAAACATAAATCTGTGAGTTCCTTCTTTCTCTATCTGCTTGTTTACTTTTGTCATCTTAGCAACAGTTTCCATGGGACTCTGCATCTGTCTCCAGTGTCTCTTTTTTCTCATGGGATTTAATGTTGTTTCAGATCGTCTGGGACGAGAAAAAGCAGAAATGGGTGAATCAGGATGAGCCGGAGGAGGAGGTGTGTGTGTGTGTGTGTGTGTGTGTGTGTGTGTGTGTGCGTGTGTGTGTGCATGCGTGAGTTTTGGTTCATCAGTGTTACGTGTTTAGTTACCATGCCATTTTTTGTATTTATTTATTTATTTGTTTGTTTGTTTGTTTGTTTATCTGTTTATTTTTTCTCTGTTGCAGTATAAGCCCCCTCCTCCACCGCCATCCAGTTTTCCCAAGATGGCTCCAGCCGCAGGGCCTGGTCCTGGACCTGGTCCCGGTCCTGGCGCCAGACCAGGCTCTGGGCCACCGGTCAACATGTTCTCCAGGAGAGCTGGTGAGACCCACACCAGAACTCCTCTCATTACACACAGTATAAACACGGCTGTGCTGGCTAGACTCTAGGTGGATTAGGAAGTGAATTATTTGTGTGTTTTGCTGAATTACTGTGATCTCATGTGTGTGTATTTAGTAGTAGATTAACTGATAATTAATGATTAATCTGATTAATCCTGTGTGTGTGTGTGTCTGTGTGTTAGGCACCAAGAGCCGCTATGTGGACGTGTTGAACCCAGGCAGAGGGGGTGTTGGTGGTGCGCCTGCTCCCATGCCTGCTCCTATGCCGGCTGACCTTTTCGCTCCTCTTGCCCCTATGCCCATACCACCCAACCTATTTACCCCAAATGCAGGTGAGTGTGAGTGTGTGTGAGAGAGGGAGAGAGTGAGTGTGTGCTTTCAAGAGTGAGGGAGACCGAGAGAAAGAGAGAGTGTGTTTCTATTAAATCTGCTTGTATTTCTGCAGCTGAAGAACCACAGCCAGCAGAGGGAAACACAGCTGATGGTGTGAACCAGAGTCAGCCTCAGGTAAATATACGGTGAAGATAGAACATACATACGATTTACCTAAGGCACTTGTGCTGTTTTTCGCTGTATTTGGTGTGTTGAGTCATCCCTCCCCCTCTCTGTCTCTCTCCCTCTTTCTTTCTCCTATCTCTCTCTCTCTCTCTCTCTCTCTAGATGTTTAATCCCACTCTGCTGCCTCAGTGTCCAGAGGGATCTCAGTCTGGGGAGGTGAGCTTGTGTGAATGCACCCCATCTGCTCCCTTTTACCACACAAATGCTGACGCTCACACTCACACACACACACGACAAAGTACTTGAATCAGAGCATGTGTGTGATGGCCTGGATTGTAAATCTGAAATGCTATGAGGTGTGTAATCGGGGATGAGCATGCCATTGATTTGGGCTTGTGTGTGTTTGTGTGTGTGCGCGTGCGTGTGTGGTTGTGTGTGTATCTTTTAGCTGTCCAGATCTAGTTCAATGAGTTCTTTATCACGTGAAGTGAGTCAGCACTTAAATCAGGTATCTAAATCTGGGTTCCCTCATTTACATTGTCTGTCAAACACACACACACACACACGATATACATCAGTCTATGGACATAACACCCTCATCCCTAACATCCACAAGCTTGGTGCTCCTATATCCAACAATACTCCATTAACTCACCTTTACGCCTCTAACACTGTTAACCTGTGCTTTTAACGCTCTACGGTGTTTTAAGCTCCCAACATCGTCTTCCAGGCAGCGCTGTTACCATCGACTTAAAGGCCCCTAACCCTAACCTTAACCCATGCCTAACCCTAGCGCATTCCAGGCAGCGCTGCCTTGAAAACAACGTTGGAAAACACCAAGAAACGCTTTTAACTGGCTGAGCGCTTAACCAATAAGCTCATTCTGTTGCTCTGCTCCTGTCTCACCCCTCTCATCAACAACCAATCACCTTATGCATGCGACATAATCATAACCAGTGTGGGAGTGTGAGGATCAGGTGGTGGTTGTATTGTAACCGTTGCTATGATAATTCTGTTTCAGCAGGCCCCACCAGCTGGAGGCGTTACCTTCTATAACCCCGCCCAATTTGCACAGGTAATTTGTGCAAATGATGGAGAATTTTAGTGTACTAAGCCTGCTAGCATGGTCAAAGGTGGTTGAATCTAATCTACAGAAATGTATCAAACTGCATGTAAGGGTTGACGCATAATTGAAGTTGTAATCATTGCAGAGAGCCCAGACAAGGTAGGTGTTGAAAATCAAAAAATGCGTAATACATATCCACACACATTTAAATACAAAATCCTCTGCTTTCTTTCTTTCACCCCTGTCTCAGGCTCCAGTGCCCACGCGTGTCGGGGGACGCCTGGGTGGACAGAGAGAGTACCCCACCCTCAAGTGACCGCTGCTGCTCCTCACAAGGGCTTCATAACGCTGCGAAATATTTCATTCATTCGTCAATTCATTTTAAACTTTAATCATCATGCCTTCCCCTCCCCGATACTCGTGTCCTGCTCATCTGTGTCTGCTTTGATTTAATTCTTTTTTTTTTTTTTTGTCTGGAGCCATGAATGTGTGTGTGTGTGTGTGTGTGTGTGTGTGAACGAGTGGGTAGAGCCTGCCAGTCAGGGTTTTGTTATGTGCAATAATGATCACTAGTAGACTGCATTCTTTGATTATTTTTTTTTTTTTTTTCTTTCTGTTCTGTCTGGCCATTTCAGGTGTGTGAGTGTGTATTAAGTATGTGGTGGGTTAAGACAGCAAGGGCTAATGCTCCTGCTGTGCTTACAGTGTTGGGAGTGTTAATCTCTTTTTACATATTTATAAAACGTTTTGTCCCTGGGAGAAAGCTTTGCCATGTCTTTCTCACCTAATCACAGTCAAAAGGACTTCCATCTCATCCAGAAGATTGTTTTATCTTCCCATGAACTTTCTCTAATCACCTCATCACCGCTCCTTTCCTTTCATTTTATTTTATTTTTATTTTATTTTATTTTGTTGATTGTGATTTTTTGTGTGTTTGGTGTCTCAACCCCTCTCATCCCTGTATTTGAGTAGAGATGGATTGTGGTATTCCATAAACCCAAAGTATCGCTGTGTTTGAAGGAACAGGAGATCAACTTTCTTAGATGTTTAGAATTGACTGTAAAATTATTGACAAATGTAAAAGAAAGTGATAATAAAGATATTTTTGCTCTTTAGTACTTTGAAAAATGGGCTTGTGCAATTTCTCATGTCTGGTTTTGTAAATATACTGGTTAATATGGCCAATTGGTCAGTAGAAAACCTTGATGTATTGCTTATTTAGAACCCCGGCTTCATAGCTTAATATCCCATTATGCAAGAACTTTATTTACCCTACATCGTCACTTATACTCATACTAGGTAGTCCAATAGACATTTTAATGGTGCTACCTCCGGCTGGAAAGTACACAACATGTAGGCCATTCTTACACACAAATTGTGACCAATGTCCAGGGTTCCCACGGGTCATGGAATTTCTGGAATATCATGGAATTTTAGAAATTCTGTTCCAAACATGGAAAGTCAGGGAATTTTATCATTTTTGGGGCAAAGTCATGGAATGTTGTTGTAGCAGTTTAAAATGTACTTGCCAAAATACATGAATACAATATATTTCCACACAGAATTGGTGTATATCTGTTTATTAGCTTTACTGCTTGCTTGGGTAGCCCAACTATTCAAGGCCTATTTATTCATCTCCCGCTCTAAAAAAGTAAAAGATCCTTGAACGCTACGCATGTGCTCTGAAATCATTGGTCGGTATATTGTACTATTCATTATATAGTAAGTCATGGAAATTCAGGTCAGGGAAAAGTCATGACTTCTTGTATTTGACAGAGTGGGAACCCTGAAAGTCACAAAAAATGTGAGCGGGGAGGTACCGAGACGAGTATTGACTGTTGGTGTAACACACCAGAAGAGCTAATAACTACTGGATGTATTTTTTTAAATTATTTATTTCCCACACAGCCTCAAGTTGAGTGAGCTTGTGATGCAGTTGTATTGTAGCTAATGATGAAACTACCTTCTTCTGTCAGCAGATATTTACTGTCCAAACAATGCTCTAATAGGGGACATTAGGGGTATGTATACTTCAGACAAAACATACAACTAGGACAAGGATTAAGGACATGTTCAATAACAAGTCCATTCCAACAGTTGAGTACCCTTAAGGACGAACTGTAAGTTCTTTTTCTACTCTTTCACAGAAGAAATATTTCTTGAGTGACTCAGGAGAACAGTTTTTCAGTTGTGAACTCGGAAAAGAAAAAACATTCAAGCAATCATAGTAAAAAAATATAAGCATGGTATTGGATCCATAATGTTATAAAAGTTCACAACATGACTGAACCATCTCATCAACCAACATGGCTTCCTTCCCACAATTCTTTACCCGTCGTTTGGGTTTGAGTCCTCTCCTTTGTCCACATACAGGAACTGCGCAAGGAAGTGTCTGACTCATTTGTGTTGGCCTGTGATGGCTGGCAACTGTGCAATTCAGCTTCGATGAATGAACACATCTCATTATTCCGAACTGTGGGTGTGGGTATGTGCTTCCAGAGCACTCTGTGCCCTTTTAACTGCAACCTCAAGCAGGGAGCGGTCTTTCAGGACTTGATTCAAGCTCTCCGAGTCCATCTCCAACAGCATACCTACAGATACACACAAACCGTACACATACTGTACATTACAAAAGCTCATTATATAGCTCAGTAATCAACACATATCCATAACATAGAATATTTTTGTGTGCTGTCTCTTTAAGAGGAGCAGCAACATCTTAAAAAGAGTGACATGTTCGGTACGGTTTTGTGCAGGATCTTAAACACAACAAAGGTAAAAGGTAAGGTTGACTCAAATATTAGCACAGAGTTACAACTGGCCAGCTCACCTGTGATGTCAGCTGAGTGGGTGTGGTCTATCTGTTTCACAAGGTTGAACAGTTTTTCTCCAATGGATTCGGATTCAACCTCAGAATCAGAGCTTTCAGTCATGTTGGTCCTCTCCTCCCCCTGCCTACTTACACAAAAACAAGGGGACATAAAATTATACTCTATAACTAGAGCAGACAGCAACAATAGTACAGAAATTCATGCATACATACTCAAGGAGCGTTTTTAAGGCAATGTTGATCTTCTTTTCCAGTAATTCAGGATCTGACAGGATTTGAAGAATGGCCTCCTTGTTCTGTTCCAACAGCATGCCTGTGTACACAAATCACAAGTGTAATCATTACCCATATGTTACTGAATGGCATGGGCTGTGTTTCATCACAAAGAAAGGTTACCTGTGATTTTGTGCGTGTGGCCGGTGTTGTGAAGGTCGATGAGGTCGTAGAGTCGTTCACCCAAAGAGTCCGAAGAGGCAGATGCCTCCTCTACCTCACACACCACCTGACTGAGAGACAGAATCATGATCGTGAGTGCATGTCACTGACACAACATCTGTGTTTGAACACTGAGGCTGTGGCTTGATTTTGTATGTTAAAAATGACAACAAAAGTCCGCACACTAGAGCTCCAATAATTTTATCTTTTTATTCACCACATGTGACGTTTCGGGACACACTGCCCTTCCTCAGACTTTGTTGAGTTTGATTTTGTATGTTACCTGTCTGGGCTGAGAGCCTGTAGTGCTCTGCTTATTCCATCGTTAAGGACAGACTCATCTTGTAGCATCTGCATGATGACTTTGTCAGGCAGTTCTAGCATCATCCCTACATGTCAAAACAAAAGGGTCTCACCACATAACCAATCATAGCACAGATCTGCATATGGATACTCCTAAGACTAAGACTATTTTAGCATAAATTACAATTGCAGTTTAGAAACAGGAAATACACTGCTGGCAATAACTAACTCTAACAACATAGTGTAAACAAATGGCAAGTGATCTACATAATTCCTCACCTGTCAGTTTGCCCGCGATTTCGCCATGTTTAGAAAATATTCGGTCATACAGTTTCTCTCCAAGTTCGTCCAGATTTTCCTCCTCATTCATGATGATGCATCAATGTATCTAGCAAGTATTTTGTAACATCTGACTGAACTGCAGCCAGCTAGATTTGGACTGTATTCCTGTTTTACTCTTTATAAATACAAGTTACCTTGGTAGTATTAACCAAATAAATAATAGTAAAGATGTAGCATTTCCATTACAATTTCCCGTAAAGGTTAAATATCCTGAAAAATGTACTTGCAGATGTGGACAAATCATGGGACAAATCCATAGTTATTTATTTTGGCGCACAAGAGTGACGTAATTAATCAGTGCCGAAGTAATTTTTTGTACAGACGCAGCCAGGACGCAGCGCCAAACCGTCGGCACCAAATAGTGCACTCAGAAAAATAATAATATACCCGATTTCCTTTATACTCAGTACTAATAAAACGAACAGTGTGCTACATTGATGAAAAATACATTTTTTGAATTAATTTTAGTTTAATCATTTTGCCGCTTTTCCCAAATAGCAATAACAGACATTCTCTGGCAATAAGATGCAGGGGCGTAAGGATCTACAACATTTGACCGGATGCGAAGGTAGTTCCTTTTCCTCCCCCTTCCTGCGCTGAAAGGTAACGTGGTCGGTTTTTCTTCGCTTTAACCTGTGTAATTTTGTATCTATTAAGATATTTATCGTTGCTTTCATGTTCTTTTTACACCGCAAGAAGCATAATAACATTTCAGTTTTCTAAACTCGATTGTATTGTGAGTACCGGTGCTCTTAATTTAATGTAACACTTCACGAGGCTGTCGGTGCCGCACGTTACTGAAGACTTGAGGCCTTGCTTTCTTGCTTACTCGTTTGCTGAATGGGAATTAACGTTAGCATAGCCATTTTTGGGACCATACATAATACTTGTGTTTCATAGTGCAGATGTATTTTTAAAGTTACGTCATCTTTGGTTTAACAAAGTTATAAAGCTGTTTGTGGTGTTGTAAACATCTTCCGTTTTGTAACGTATGCTCAAAGTTAGTTGGCATATTTGTTAGCTTATCTTAGCCATTAGGAGCTAGCGTAGTGTCACCCGTCGATACAAGGTAATGCTTATGGTGTTTGTCTACTGTTTTTCGTAACATATATTATAATTTTGGCTTTAATGGTAAACTACGTTCATGTTCACATTTGTAATGTGTTAAGAATTACTACAAGTGTGTCAGCTTGCGGAACTCTAATCAAACCTGGTGACAGTAGAAATGGTCAGGCTCCCTCCCTGCTGCCATCACTTCCGCCACTTGTTATACGTTATATTGGATTGATTTAAATCCACTTTTTCGGATAAACCATTGGTCTTAACCTTTTAGGAAGTCAGTGTCACACTACATATGGAAATGAGTGATGCATGCCTAACTGTTTCTCCTCTTTGCATTTGCAGGTAAAGATGTCGTCTCATCTGCAGTGGATGGTCATCAGGAACTGCTCCAGTTACCTCATCAAGAGGAACGGACAGACTTACAGCACTGTAAGTAAAATGTACACATAATGTTGCACCTTAAATGTGATCCTTTAACATGCTCTGCCAGGTGTGTTTGATCAGCATCACTGATAGAAAACTGCTGTCTTATGGTGTAGAGCTGAATGAATCTGAACTGTCATTAAGTACATAATAAAAGATTTGACTAGCAACCTGAACATTGGTCTCTTATATACAATACTGAAGGTGAATTGCACACTGTAAGTAATTAAGAGTAAGTCCATTTGTTTACCCTTTGCAGGAGGCCAACAACCTTAAGTCTCGCAACTCCTTCCGCTTCAATGGTCTTGTGCACCGCAAGTCTGTAGGAGTGGAGCCTGCAGCTGATGGAAAGGGTGTGGTCGTTGTACTGAAGAAGAGAGCAGGTATCAAGCTCGATTACAGCTCTACTCATTGGTGCACTGTGGCATGTGACTAGTGTTTTGGATGTGTAAGTTGATTGTATTCATGGGTGTGTTTCAGGCCAGCGTAAACCTGCCACTTGCTATGAGAAGATCACAATCAACAAGAACGCCAGAGCCACACTGAGCAGCCTGCGTCACATCATCCGCAAGAATCACTACAGGAGAGACCTGCGCATGGTACGCATATCTACACATTTCTTGCCTTGAGCATTCGTGGAATGAGAATGATGTACATTCATGTACATTCTGCAAGAGTTTGATCATTGTGTTTTTGGAACAATTTGTGGACACACAGGTTAAGTCTACCTGGTTAATAACTGCATTGCATTTCCAGTCAAGCAGTAGGCATAATTGTAAGCTAATTTACACAGTGCCGTGGTGTTTTAAGATGACCGCCAGCTACACCTGCACAGGGCTTTCAGTTCTGAGGCAATGTGCCTGAATTCATGTGTGGGCAGTTTTTAGGATTTGAAAATGGACTGTTGTATACCTTACATGGGCATCAAATGATGTGTGCAGTATGTACTTTTGACCAGCTGATGCACATGGCATTGTGGCCATGGTGACTGATGGTTGTGTTGCTCCCTCAGGCTGCCCTGCGTCGTGCCAGTGCCATCCTGCGTAGCCAGAAGCCCGTGGTGGTGAAGAAGAAGCGCACCCGTGCCGCCAAGACTGCATAAGCAGCCAGTCGTGCACCATGTGTTATCTTCAAATAAAGACATTTTGTTCAAAAACATCCAGTTTTTTTGTTCATTTCTTAGCACACCCGCAATGGTCTAATTGTTTTGTCGTAACCCCTATATTTTAGGGTATTGCAGTGGAAATGGAATTAAAATGGTTTTGTAAGTGGTGAGGTGATACTTGTCATATGACAAGCACTAGACACAATCCAATTGCAGATACTACAGGTAATTGCAGCACCATGTGGTCATATTAATTACCACTATGCTGTACCTAGTTTGCTGTCTGTGTACTTCCAGACTTTTGAATCAATTTTTAATTTGTATTTTAGGTTGTCAGACCTGAATCAATGTTCTGAAACGTGACTGTTCAGTAGACTTTGACAGTGCATCCATTAATTGTCTTTGCCCATGAATAGATGGCTGAATGGGCATACTGGGACCAGGGGGCTCTAAACCCCAAGCCTCTGGGTGTAGTCTACTCTTTACCACTCATAATATCTGAATGGGGCCCCTTAGTCAACTACCATAGGTATTAGCTTAAGCAAGTAGCATTGTATGTCTTGGGACCCCTCAATCATATACCATGTGGTGTTTTCCTTACCTCTGATATCAGAATATCCTGACTGTTTTTTTTCCGTCTGTGACGGTGTAGTTCTAGCATGCTCACTAGCCAACCGCTAAGGCCAAAACTAGTGATAGTCAAGATATAATGTTAAACATGAATCATTTCACTCATCTGAATAGAGTGAGGGCAATTAAGTGTGAGGTGCACTTTTATGATCTTTCATAAGTCGAATCAAATTAAGTTTCAGTAACCTTTTCCATCAGGCTCTGATTTGCATAGCAATGTGCTCTAATGTTTATAATTCTGCCATTAGGGAAATGATGTCCACATCAAATTTACTCACTGTTTCACATGGCAGGAGTAAACCTGGTTGTCTGCTGGACAGCAGTGATCTATTTCTCACAAAGAATCATGGGAAGGGCATAATGGAAGCACTGTTAATTACACAGCAGAGTGCTGATGGCCTGTTTGTATTGATCCCTGTGTGAGAGGAAGTGGTGATGCTTGTACCAATCTATTCTGTGCGCACTCTTTTAGCTCAACTGCATTGTCACAAGCTGAAACCTTTTAAACTAAATTCAAATGAACTAATAGGTACAAAAATGAAGCACAATATGTTGTATGCATTTATAAAAAAATATATGCATAATGTGCAACATATAGAAAACTAAAATGAAACCCATGTTACATCACACCCCCTATTGTGTGACCATGTGGAATTATTGAATCAATCAGTTCACAGTTGAGCCGCTGTGAACTGAAGTGCATATGTGTGTGTGTATGGCCAGGATATTGACCAGTATTGTGGGACCTCTGCACATTGGTGCACGGTTGAGTGTGATCGAGGGCCCCACTGCTCAGATGCGCGTGTGGCTGTCCAAGCATGCGGTGGTGCGTGTGTGTGCTGGCGCTGCTGCATGTATGCATGGCCTTTGAGCTGCAGGACACCATCCATGCGCTCATCGAGGAGAACATCCACCTACACGACCAGCTGGAGAACCTGACCAAGGCCCTAAGAGAGCTGCGACAGCTGCTGTTGCACAATGCTGGAGGTATGGCCATGTTTCTCTCTCTCTCTCTCTCTCTCTCTCTCTCTCTCTCTCACACACACACACACACTCACACACAAATCCTCTCTTATTCTGTGTCCTGGACATGTAGGATTTGAGTAAGAGTTGTATGCCATACTAGTTATTTTTTGTGTACAAAAAAACCCCATATTTGTTCTGCTCCCGCTCCCTGTGTGTATTTCTGTCTGTTTGCGCCCCATTCTTTTCCCCCCATTCCCCTTCGTTCCTCACTCTCTCCACACCCCCCTTGTTTTTGCTCAATCTGTCCTCCAATCACATAACATCTCTCAGTCTTTTTTTGTCTTTGTCATCGTCTGTCTTTGATCCATCCAATGGCACGTCAATATTCAGCTTCACTCAATCTTTTACATAGAAGATTATTATTTATTTATGATACATGTATTTACCACAGCACTTGTTCCTTGTGTGTGTGTGTGTGCATTGCTCAGACTGTGTAGAAGAATTGTTATATTTTTATGACTTACAAACACAAAAATGCTGTGTGCATGTGTTGTCATCTATACCCTCCAGAACAAACTACTGTCAACCAGGAGGAGCTTCAGCATCTCTGGGAGGAATGGTCTCTACATGGTAAGGAAATCCCCATGATCTTATCCCCATTCCCCACTGCTCACACTAACACTGACACCCAGCTTACTTTGTTATTATTTTGCTGTTTTTTATGATGGAAACTAGAGGGCATAGGATCACATTGATTGGTGATGTCACATTTCCTCTGCCCATATAATGCATGCTGAGTATTGACATCCATGTCAGCACTGGTGCATCATTTGGAGGGTTCAGCCATAGGGTGCCTGCTGTACAGGGTTGGGTCAGATTACTTTGAAATGTAATCCATTACTGACTACAAATTACATGGCAATTTTTGTAATCAGTAACGTAATCAGTTGGATTACCAAAAATATGTAACGTAATCTGATTACTTTAGGATTACTTTTAGATTACTTCAATAAATATGTACCTTAAGTAAAAGACACCACCACTGAATTGATGAAAGAATTCTCATTCTATTTTTCTCTTTATTATTTCATTACATCTAACAAATCTCTTTGCTCTGAGTAAAACATTCCTGTGTGAATTAACTGATCTTTTCCTCCAAAAATCTTAATGTAGCCCCTTGTTTTAATGTTACCATTTACTTTGAGGTCACCAGGTCCCATTGTCTGAAAAACACCCAAAACTAATACATTTCTATAGCTATTCTCCACTTTGGGGGTGGTGTTTTGGTGTTTGAAATGTTCACCCCATCCCAAAACTGATCACTTAGTCATCATGGATGTGATCATGGATCACTATTCTCCAGACATGCACAACTCAGCTTAACCTTTATAAGGGCACACCTGGACAATGAATTTAGCTTTCGTTGGATTTTTTTGACCCAGGGACATGGCCTGAGATTGAATGACACCATGTCCATTTCAATTGTGGGGGTGAGAAAATTATTCCTTTGGGATGTTTTTCAACCAGGGGGACCTGGTGACTTTCTCAAAGTAAACAGTAACACTAAAACAAGAGGCTACATTAAGATTAGGAGGAAAAGATCAGGCAGTGCCGAGAGACCTGCCCCAATAGTAAATAAGTTTGTAAGTAAGTATAGATACTCTTTTGATCCCGTGAGGGAAATTTGGTCTCCCAATCCGTGAATTAGTGAAGCACACAGAGCACACAGTGAACACACAGTGAGGTGAAGCACACACTAACCCGGAGCAGTGAGCTGTCTACTACAGCGGCACTCGGGGATCAGTGAGGGGTTAGGTGCCTTACTCAAGGGCACTTCAGCCGTGGATGTGGGCATGGGAGAGCCCACATTTTTTCTACTGGTCGGGGATCGAACCGGCAAGCCCGAAGCTTGTCAAATTAAAAGATAGTTAGGCTATCTAAGTTGCATTGTTTGCATGATAAAATGTAGGTATGCAGGTAATCCCCAACAATGTAACTGTAATCTGATTACACATTTTTTTTATTGTAATTTGGCTGATTATAGTTACTTGATTTTTGTAATCTGATTACGTAATCCAGATTACATGTAATCCGTTACTACCCAACCCTGCTGCTGTATAACATCTTTATCACAACAATTCAAGAGTTCATTGGCATTTTCATTTGGTACCCAAGCATCAGTACCCTGTTGTCACGAAGGGAGTCGGATGAGATAGCTATGAGCTCAATGAGATGGTGACATATCAGACAATATTTAGGTGCCCAAGTAAGCCTACCAGTTTTAATAAGACATAGTATTGTTTGACTCTAAAGAGTAAAAAATTGAAAAAATGTTTACCATAGTCATTTTGTGTAATATTTGATTTTTTTTTTTTAAATGTGTCTATCTTGACATTTATCTTAGTGCCTGCTTTGTGTGTGATTTGTTTCAGGCATCAGCCCTGATACACACTTCATAATGGAGCAAGCCCTCTGCCATGACCCCCATGACTCAGCCGCAGACCTCAAAGACTGTACCCCAATCCTGCTCCTGGCTCTTCTGTTAGCCACCCACCTGCTGCTCTGATGTGCCCCCCTCCCAGCACACTGACACTGGGAGAGAAGAGAGTTCCCCTAGACCTCAGGAAATCATCAAATTTGAGCCTCTGGCTGTCTAATTGCTCTGTGCACGTGAATCTCTGCAATCAATAATTGTCTAGCCACAGCAACGTGAGGGCATCAGAGGCTCACGGGGAAAGCTTTTTTTTTACACAGCATTTTCCCCCCAATCTTTTATAAAGTCAGTGCCACATTTCTGGTCCATCTCCTTTGAGTAGGTGTACATGACATCTTGACAGGATAATACAGTATCACCTACCTGCTGCTCTGGGGGTTTGTTATGTCCTGCAACAACTGTGTTTAAGACCAAATCTGCTGTAGAATGAGTGGGGTAATCAATGTGTCATAGGGATTAGGCCAGAATGAATGCTTTGTACATAGCCTTTGTATTCATCTGTTCTTACTTTGCTTTGTTTGTGTGTATGTGTGTGTAGGAGTGTACATCTTGTGTGAATGTGTGTGTAGGAGTGTGGTAATGTCATGTATGAAGTCCCTTTTCTGCTACGCGCTTCAAAAGGATACGTGGAATTAGTGTTATGCCAATCAAATCTTAATTTTATACATAGAACATTTATACATAAGAACTGGAAATAAAATATAAATAAAGTATGTGAAATATTTGTGACGGGGACGTTTACATGGACTAGTGTGTATACGTTTGGATGATATCCAAGGAATTTCTCTGGTATATTTTTTCATTTTTATTTGCACAAACACATCAAGGTTAAAAATACAAAACTGAGATATCAACCACACATTATAGCAGGGGACCTAAAGTCAATACAAGATATTTCAGGAACTAAGCACATGCTTTCAGGAATAAATACTTTACCTAATTTACATAAGGAACATATTTGCATTATCAGGTAATGAATTCATATTTCTGACTGAGAAACCGTCACACACGTACACTGTCAACATGGTGGAGAAGATCTCACAGGGTTGTGAACTCGTGCTAAGATGTGCCATGCTGTTACTCTCTGCCACATGAGTGCTTGTGCTTACGTCTGTCAAATGAAGAATGGAACCATCCAGTATGCTCAATAAACAGTGATATTTGATATGTTCTCATATAAATTCTCTGATTCTAAGAATAGTACACACAGACACACGCACACGGGATGGACCAAATTGTATTACTGTCGATATCCTGGTTGCATTACTCCCCACGATCAGAATTTGTCATATCCCAATATAGGTGATGGCATGTTTATATGTGTTGCAAGGTGGGCAGCTCTCGTGTAGAAGGAGAACAAGCATGACTGAATGCTGAGTTCAAACTGTACATGAGGAAGTGGAGTTCATTGCTGATGATGGGCAGGATCAAGTTTTATTTGTTGTGTTTATGCAGATTTCAAACCTGTAAGCTGATGTGACTTGTGGCTGTGGAAAATATTAAGGTGAATAGTAATATAACATCATTTATATTATGGTCGCAAAAAAATACCATAAAATATGTTATTGTAAGTCTATAACGCCCATCCCGAACACACACACACACAAATGATTTGCTCCTAACACATGTAAATGACCAATAGCAACTAGGCTATGCACTTCCATACCAATGTTAGCATATAGGTAAACACATGAAGTAGAAAGAAAATGTTCCTTGAGCACTGAGCATGTGTATTGCTAGTGGAGAAAATCCCAAACAAATAGATTCATGTCAAGCTCTGTTAAAGAATGAAATGAACTGACAGCTTATACCTAACCTTACTACTGGTCTCTGCAATGCCCTTTGTCTGCAGGTTTAGCAGCTCTAGGTATAACATCATCACTATGAGGTCCCAGTTACTATTACAGTAAACAGTTAAGAGCTCATTCAAACCATTATTCTTAATTATAGGAATGACTATAGGACTTACAAAAACAAAACAAAAGTTGCATTTTTCATACTACACATCCAAAGGGCAATACCAGGCAACTGTCGCACACAGAAACATATTGGTAGCTGACTTTTACCACCTCCAGCATTTAATGGTGTGTTTATTAATATGTATGCTTGGATAAGAAAGCTAAAACGAAAAGCTGCATTAAATATCATGTTAGTAATGGTCCCCCTGGTCTCTGCAGCTGCAGAGATAACAGCTTAGCCAACAAAGACTGACCTGACAACCATGTCTGCTTGTGGTTGGTGTGCATATGTGTGAGTACGTTTTCATGTGTACATGTGACGTCTGAGAGAGTGTCCAGGTATGGTCAGGTATGGAGGGTATCTAGTCTAAGTCCAAGTCACTGTCGGAGTCGCTGAGCTGCGGGAGGTTGCTGTTCCGGATGCTTCCATTGGCGCCGGCGTTGAGTGTTGAATGGGCGTACTTGTCGGGCAACAGGCCGTACTCCTGCAGCATGGCCTCTACGTCTGTGGCGTAGAAGTCTTCGCCGAGCTGGTCGCTGACACGCACCAGGTTGCCCACCAGCTCGCCGTTGCGGTACATCAGCAGGGCGGGCAGCGCCGAGGTGCGGAACTGCTCGCTGGTGCCGATGTCGGAGCCCAGCACGCGGCAGAACTTGACCAGCGGGTACTGCTGGGCCAGGCACAGCAAGCAGCCTTCCATGGCCTGGCAGGCCAGCACCTCAGGCTCGTAGATGTGGATGATGACCAGCGTGCCGCGACCCTCCTCGTCCACCGCCTGCAAGAACTCCTCACCGCTGCCAATGTCCACCACCTGGTTGAAGCGCCGGCCACCGTCCAGGGCCAGCCGCATCTCGGCCATGCGCTGCTGTCGGTACTGCTCCAGGAACTCCTCATCGTCTGCGTCCTCATCCTCGTCCTCATCCATCTCCTTCACTCCAAGCTGAGAGCACAGAAGACATACACGAACATTGGCAAGGACAGTAAATATATCTATTTAAGTCACATTCTGGATGACTATATAAGGGTAGATACGTCAAGATACATCTTCCACATCTTCCAAACTACCTCACTCTACCATGCTCACACACCTTGCCACGGATTTTGTCCTGCAGCTTCTTTTGTTTCTCTTTGTCCTTCTCTTCATCCAGATGTGACCGGCAGGTAATGCTCAGCTTCTTGATCAGTTTCTCCATCTCTTTCTTCTGCTCCTTTTTTTGCTCTGTCTCCAACTGTTTGTACTTCCGCCAGTCATTTATCACACCCTTTGGTCCTAGGCAAAACAGACAGAATGAACAAGACCGCTTTTCAATGGCTTTTTAAAAAGAGCCCAAATCCAGAAGTACCACACAGGTGATGTATTCATTCAGAGGTGATGGGAGTGAGACAAAAACTTAATAAAGGAGCAACAAACAAGGGTTTCAGCACAGGTCTCATTTTGGTTCCCCTACCCCCACTTCCCAATTTACACCAATATCATCCAATAATATTTAACCCCACTCTGGTGACTGGTGGTGGGTCTGGATCTAACAAATCAGGAAGGTCATTCATTAACTTACCTGTGTTGACAGCAGAGCCATCTGGACTGTAGTCCACCTCTGGCTCCACCACTGCCTGGTCACGGATGGTTTTAGAGCCCATTTCATCTTCCTCGTGGTCGCTATCCTCATCCTCACTGCTGCTGCAGTAGTACTGCAGCTTCTCGCCCAGGAGCCTGTCATCCAATGTAGTCATGGCTACCTGAGATGATGCACAACAAAGTTGTAAAATTTCAGTTCAGTGATGTTCACGTTTGAAGCTCCAGAATGACAACAGATTCAAACACAAAGGTCGTTGGAAAATGGCACAATAGAAGAGGTCAGAAAATAAAGCACTGTCTAGCTACAACTTATCCAAATATTAATAGTATAGCAATAGGTATATAAACTATCTGTGCACTAAGCTCTGTCTTCACTTGCATATGGATTTTTCTGAATAAACGCTACGTCTACGATGCAGCTTACATTAATTGATCTGCCAGACAAAGCAAAAACAAAACAACTGTTAATCCCCCTGCACAGATGGTCTATCAGAGATGGATGCAGACATAAATTCTAAAGACGGAGTAGGCATGGCTCTATGCAATTCAGAGTAGGGCTCCCCATTTAGCTTATGACTACAGGACACCAATAAGGACCGGTGAATCGTTTCACATCTACCATGAGATGACACAAACGTAATACTAACAAAACTGCACACACACTGTTTACTAGTAAACAAATTTCGCTAGAGAGCCCATACACAATTTGCAAGAAGATGAGACCATAAATGACCATGAAAAGCGATTTACTAATGACAGTAACGATAATGGACAGTGGGCCAAAGCTCACTAACGTTAAGCTCATTAGCCTAAATTTGAAGTCTTCTTATCTAAACTTATCTGGCTATATAGGTCGATTCAGAATGATTCCATTTCCTCCTTGTCAATTTGACACGTCTAGATGCTATCAAGTTAGATTTACTTAACGATGGCGTAATGTTTAGAATTGCGTACAACTCATTTGGTGTCTCTGCTAATGTTGTAACGTTAGCTAGATAGCACTTCCTTAACTAGAAATGTTACCACTAGCACCGCTAACCATTTATAAACATGTAATTGCAATGTAGCACTACCACATTCATATTGACACCCAACGTACTACAGCTTTTTCCAAACATATTGCTTGCAGTCGGCATACAGCCAAAACATCCTCTTGAGTTATTATTAGTTAACGTTAACGTTTACTTACTAATTTAGCTGTGTGCTAGTGATGGCTACCTTTAAACGTTATATCGATAGTAGTGCTAGCCTTCTAGTGCTTTCGCCAACGAATGTCTCTTGTCTGTGTGGCATTTACCATAGATAAGGTTCACAACATTGATCACAACATCAGCATTTGAATAACTGTCTTTTACGGAAAAACCGGCGTCTTACCACAATATATATTTGGAAATATCCACAGTAATCCAACTGCTGTCTTACGACGTCCAGTCCACCTCACAAGAGCAACGCTACACTTCCGGACACAGAGACCTAGAACCTAGAACCTATCTAAATAAGAGTTCGGATTTAATGTTTATGTTTATGGTATGGTTGTTCAAAGCGACATAGGCCTACAATAACATCAATACACATCACATTAACATAAAAACGAACAGTATAAAGAAAAATAAAAAAGCGCCCCAAAAATAATATTATTAATAGACTTATATAGTTTGGGAAGGTTAGGCTTTTTTTACTAGCCTACGTGTTCAGTTTCACTTCAGGGGTGTACTCACTTTTGTTGCCAGCAGTTCAGACATTAATGGCTGTGTTGAGTTATTTTGATGGCACAGTAGGCTACATTTATACTGTTATAGAAGCTTTACACTTTAAATTGTAGCAAAGTGTCATTTCTTCAGTGTTGTTGCCCCATGAAAAGATATAAGAAAATATTTACAAAAATGTGAGGGGTGTAGCCTACTCACATTTGTGAGATACTGTAACTATCAAGCCTGAGAAACTGCCTCTTACAGGAGCTGCAGCACAGCACTCTCTGTGCATGGGCATAGCCTAGAGATTGGCTACTACAAAGTCCATCACTGGATGTCCTTGTAGTTAGGGAAAGTTAGGCACCTATAATAGGTGTCTAGTAACATCTCTGAATTTATCCACGGCCAAATCCTCTGGGAAACACCTGGAGAGGCAATCAAGTTTGGGGTGCCCCGAATAATTGTTCAATAAATACACTTTATATAGATTTTTTTATGGACTTGGAGTCATTTTTACTCAAAACGAATGGCTATGATAGATTCAGCACCCCCAAAAAACCATAGTCAGACATCTCAAAAGCTAATATTGGAAAAATGTTTTTCATTATTTTCGCCCAGTCTCTCTGGGCACCCCAAACTTGATTGGCTCTCCAGGCGTTTTCCCGAGGTTTTGGCCGTGGATAAATTGGGAGGTGTTACTAGACACATAGGAACACATAGTAAAAAAAACTATTGGTAAGAATTGTTTTTGCAGATTGGCAAAAAAAAAAGCCTAGCTTTCCCTAACTATTAAAATGCAGCAGCTATAGGATTCTCACAAAAACTAAAAGAACTGACCACATTACTGGTCCCTGCACTGGCTTCCAGTAAGTCACAGAATTGACTTTAAAGCACTACTGCTTGTTTATATATCAGTAAATGGAGCAGGACCTAAATACCTATCAGACATGCTTCAGCAGTACACACCTTCTCGTCCTCTCAGGTCTCAGGAGAAAAACCTGTTAGTAAAACCTGCTGTTAGAACTAAAAATGGTGAAGCAGTTTTTTGCTGCTATGCGGCTCAGCTCTGGAACCAACTTTCGGATGACATTAAAAAGGTCCCAATGGTAGCCAGTTTTAAATCTAGACTTAAGACCAAACTGTTCTCAGATGCTTTCTGCTAACTGCGCTGAGTTACAATTTCTAAATCTGCCATGAAAATGACTGCCTTGAAAATTATTCTAGCTGTCTTTTATTACTTTTATTACTACTTTTGCTTTTTTGTCTTATTAATTATTCTTTTATTTTTAAATTATTTTACCTTGTGCATTTTATGTTTTCTTTTTACACATAGAAGGTGTAATACGTTTAAATAGCTCAGTGTATGCAAAATAGGTTGAATTGTAAAGATTATAGCAACATTTTGTGTGTTTTTGCCCTAAGGACTTTGGGCTTATTTCAGGGTTGCACCAGGAAAACTGTCGGTGGATATTTAACGCTACACAAAACAAAGTTCCGGTCTCTTTCGTTTCCTCTTCGGTGGAAAGATGGTGAGTGTACCTTAGCTGTTGAATGAAATCTTTAAACATCTGTTTTAAAACTATCTGGTAGTAGAGAAAAAATGTCTATTTTAATAAAACCGAATATCCGGGTTCTGTTTTTGTGAAAATTTCACTTGTACATTCAGTGGATGTTATTATAAGGCTGATGTTAGCGTTTTAGCTAGTCTCACATGAAAGTGGCAGTCATATAATATGTGCTGGAACCCAGTAGTGTAAAAGGCAGTTTCACGCCATTAACATTATCTGCTTGTTTATGGTGTAGTGAAGTAAGACTCAAATACTTTGATTTTGTTTCGTGTAACATAAGAAAACAAGTAATGATCGTATCAAACTAAGGGCCGTGTGAACTGGTGGCTAGCAGTAGCTTGCTAATCCATTACTGGTTGTGCTTTTAAGATGCGTTGGAACAGGGGTCTAAACTGGGGAACGTGAATGACCATCTAAATGTTTAATCTGTGTCTATAATGATATGATTTCTTGTGCTTCAGACGAAGGGTACGTCGTCTTTTGGAAAGCGTCGCAACAAGACGCACACACTTTGCCGCCGATGCGGCTCCAAAGCCTACCACCTCCAGAAGTCTACCTGCGGGAAGTGTGGTTACCCTGCCAAGCGCAAGAGAAAGTGTAAGTTTTTACTGTGATGTCACTTAAGGATTTGGTCTTTAAACCAAAGAGGTTACTTGGGTTGCCATCTTGTGCACAAGAAAACATGCATGTATTGGCGTTCTTAGTTAGGGCAATTCATGAGGGAATGCTCACCAGTGATGTTATAAAATAAATGTCTGAACAAATGAGATCCTGTGATATTAACTTATTATCCTGAGGGGAGCATCCTAGTATGTGCACTGCCAAATTGTGTTTGATGTATGAAATATTGAACGTGTGTGTGTGTGTTTACAGATAACTGGAGCGCCAAGGCTAAGAGACGTAGCACCACTGGCACTGGCCGCATGAGACACATGAAGGTCGTCTTCCGCAGGTTCAGGTGAGCAACATTAGTTATGAATGAAAAGCTATTAAAGGTTCCTCACTTTTTTTGGTTTGGGTGAAGTTGGTGCTGACTTGTTAACAGTTCAGAGCAGATGTTGTAGGCATATCTTCTGATAAGCTTTGCAGTTTCTCAGTTTTTTTTTTTTGTATCCTGGGGCTAAAGTGATTCTATGGGCATGTGCAGATAGACTTGACATCTGACAACTATTTCTTTTGTTGTTCATTTATATGCTTACATCCTCAATTGTGTTAAGTTTGTGTCCAAAGCACACACAGATGCTCACCAGTGATGTCAAAAAACATAAATGTCTGAACAAATGATATCCCATGATATCAATGTTATACTGAGGGGAGCTTTTTCTGGTGTGCTGGTGAACCACAGTTGATCAGTATGTTTTGTTTTTAAATTGCTGTTGACTGGGATTATATTTATCTGATGGTCCTAGATTTTGTTTCATTGGGTAGTCATTTAATGTAAAGCGTAACCTTGCTTTATTGGATTCCATTCCATTAATTACTGCCTTACTCTAGCAATGAGCTTGGTATAAATAAAACCAAACTGGCCAGTGTATTTAATTGGAGAACTAGAAGGATTCACAGAACAAGTGGGCATCATGCTGCAGTGTGTAAGGTGTCAACCTGTGTACAGAGATCCCACTGTTTTTCATAATGGAAGGTTCCTTGTGCACTTACGCATGTGACTTGCATTAAGTGTGCATGCAAGGTCTAGGTCTAAGTATTTATTTGAATTTAGTTAGGCTTGTGAATCCATTTGTGAGACAGTGCCATACCATACAGTACCATCCATTTGGCACTTTCCTTCTGTTATTCCATAAGGTTCTGAGATGTGGAGATTAGTTCTGTATTGCCACTCTTTGACAGTACCCATGCTAATGCGTTGTTTGCTGTTTTTACAGAAATGGATTCCGTGAGGGCACTGTTCCCAAACCCAGGCGGTCTGCAGTGGCAGCATCCAGCTCGTCCTAAAGTGTCGAACGTGAATAAAACTGTTCTGTAAAACTACTGTTCTGGTGACCTCATTTATGCATCCCTTCAAATTGGATTGCATTTATGCAATATTATAAGTGTTCAAGTTATCGAGTATTTTATTAAAAAGTGGCAGTAGTTGTTAATTGAACACTCGCCTGCCGAAATTAATCTTCTCCCTTTGACTCAAACAGTAACTCAAAAGTAATCCAGACCTGCTTCACTGGGATGTAAGTGAGGAACAGTTGAACGTCCTTTGCCATTGCTCATCATGCACAAAATAGCACAGCGCCTGCTAATGGCCTTACACCAAACAACGTTTACAAGATTTGGGAAAGATTCTTGAAAGATTGGAGTCTTGAGGAAAGCTTGAATGGGGGCCATTAGTTAAGACTACAATCTTCCAAGAATCTTTCCCAAATCTTGTCAAAGTTGTTTGGTGTAAGGTGGCCATAATTTGACAATACCCGACCAGGAAGCCATGGAATTTTCTTCTTAGATATAGGTCTTTAAAGGTGTAAAGAAAAGGGTTTTTTTTATGAACTCCTGGTACACTAAGTTATTGATTCTTTGTTTTATGTGTAGGGACCCTATTCATACTACAGAAGTATGGTGCTATTTTGCACATGAGATGGTTCATTTTTTTCCCATTTTATTTGGATTATAGATTGTTGCAGTTTTCTGTGTAGGCTTGGTTGAATGCAATGTAAAATGGGTAAGCTTAGAATCCAACAAAAGTACTCGCCAGATGTCCAAAAATGTGTAGTGCCGCATGCCAAACTTTAAATTGCTGATAAGACCAAACCGCTACTGCAAGCTTTAAGCACACTGTACTTCAAAACCCTTTAATTCAAGCTCTGAAGCACATAGGCCTGAGCACTTTGCCATGTCGCCCACCCATAATTTCTTCCAGCCCACCCAAGTGTAGTAGGCTAGAACCGGCCCTGGGTGTATAGCCTTAAATGTTAAGTCAACTGTAGGCCTACCTGGCAAGAAACTTGGCCTGATCGAAACCTGGCAAGATCGCCGCCACACCATACACACCTTCCCGTGGCTCAGAGGTATGTCTACTCCTTTCATCAGATTAAATTGACCACAGGTGCTGGATTTCTTAAAAATATTGAGTCCTTATGCGTAATTATTTCCTTCTAAGTAGCCTAGAATACTGTTACAGTATTCTAGGCTTCTTAGAAGGAAATAAATTGATGAAGACAAGTCGGATATTGTTGCACAAGGTTAGACAAATTACAGTTAATTTACTAACCTTGTACTAACTAATTTGTCTGACCTTGTGCAACAATATTTGACTTGTCTTCAACATGGGCGGATTATGAACTTTCGGGCCCCTGGCCCAGATGTATTGAGGGCCCCCCACTAATTGTATATGTGGGTGTTGGCGTCCCCCCCCCCCCTGAAAATATTTAATTTGTTTGTTGTGATTTCCTGTATTCTGGTGCATTTTGGGGATGGGCAATACTAAATTCAATCAGATTCATAGCCTATGTCCTGATGTGTTGATATTGAGGCAGCGATTCTATGCAAAGGCTTGGGCTTCAGGGCCCCCTGGGCCTGGGACCGGTAGGCCTGTGCAGTAATCCATCCCTGGTCTTCATATAGCAATGCATAGATTGCTGGCTTGCACAGCTCTAACCCTCTAGGAAATCATTATTAATGATTATTTTCATTGTAAAGATCAGGGTTCTCACGTGTCATGGAATTTTGGCAAGTCTATTCCAGACATGGAAATTTAAGGAATTTTATAATTTGAGGCAAAGTCAGGGAATTTTGTTGTAGCACTTTAAAATGTACTTGCCAAATTACATTAATACAAATATTTCCACGCGTAATTGGTGTATATCTGGTTATTACCTTTACTGCTTGCCCAACTTTGTTTATTCAATGCCCATTTATTCATCTCCCGCTATAACAAGTAAAAGATTCTTGACCGCTACGTGGCTGCTCTGAGATCATTGGTCGGTATATTGTGGCATTCATTATATAGTACATCATGGAAATTCAGTTTTTTTTGTCAGGGAAAAGTGAAAAAAAAAATATTTATTTTTTTAGTACATTTGTAAATGCTAAATAAGTTGCTGCTTTGTCAACATAATACATTAACTTAAAACTACAATATCTTGTGCTGTTTACAAAAAGTATTCAACTTGGAAAAGATCCCCTTTGGTATGTATGATAACTTCTTAACTTCTTAAACTTATTTGATGTGAGACATCACCACCTTTGTACATGTTTTGCAGTGTTTCCCCCAATTCCTCTTCATAGAATTTAGTCTGATGGATAATGCTCTTCACTGTTGCACTTGCAGTTGGATCTTGAGTGCTTTGGTCAGGGCTTGAATCATTCTAGGATATTCTCTACTGTTTTTGAGAGACTCCAGTGTTGCATTAGCAATATGCCTGTAAGGTAATTGTACTAGTGGGCAAAACCTCAGTCCCAAGTAGCTGACAACACTAGGAGTGGAGTTTCATAACAATTGATCATTTTATGAGAGATTTTGCAGAGAAACTCACAAAGGGGATCCGATCAGATTTAGCATTGTAGGCGCCTCAGATTTGGCACCCACCCAGGGGCCATGGTGGCCATTTAAATGGCTGACAAATATGGATTCTTATTAGGAGGGTAAGGGTTGAAAACAGAAACTAACAATACAGTTAGCCTACACATTGTAAGCAATGTGGGTATTTTGATTAGCAGGACTTGCAATAAATACAAGAGCCTGTAAATGAACTCAACCAATAGAAAAGTATAGCAATCTTTATATAACTTCACTTCCATCCAATTTCAGGGATCTTCATCAAACCTAGCATAGCTCACCAATCCCCTAGGTTAAGGCCAAAATGTATCAGCCATAGACTTCATTTACGAATTTACAATACAGGATCAAATAGTGTGCATGCTGAACCACACTCTAGGAAGGTGGGACATGTCTTAATTCATGGGTAGTAAAAATTTACATCATATGTGACACAAATCATATGGTGTGCCGAGAAAACCCTGTAACACAATATGATTAGGTGTCACACCTAATTATATCATTTATATAATTAGGTTATCATATAGGTTATATCATTGCACCATATAACATACTCACTGCAACATGGTAACATACACTTAAAGATAATATTGACAAAAATATAATTTATTTGGGGCATTTTTATGTAAAAGGCATCACACAAAAACAATTAGAAAGGGTACTGAAGTGGGAGTGCTGACAATACTTGATTTGTTGACCGTATCCGCGAGATCACGGTAACCTTTTAATGTCCTTGATGTTTTCATACTTCCAGAATGAAGGACTCACCATCTCCAAGGGTTTCCAACAGGGCCAGTTCTAGCCTGCTATGGCTGAAAGAAATTTTGGGTGGGCAACATAGCAAAGTACTCAAATGAGATCAAAATTGACATGCACAAACAGCATGTTGAGATGGGTGTTCAGGCTTATGTTTTTTGCATATTTTGCTAAAGTAGAGTCTAAGGAACAAGATTTTTTTGTCTTCAAATTTTCACGATCCATCTTTAGTGTTTTTATCTATGTTTTAAAATAAGCGATTATATCTAGTCCGAAAAGTGATTTTCACATTTTCTTCTAATTTTTTGACAATTAATGCCACTTTTTGCACACAAAACCCACAGATAATGTAGAAAGGTTGTTGGTTCTAAAACAATAACCATAGTTTTCAAACTTTGAGTGTCTGAAAGGTGTAAACACCTTCTCCCTTGTTGCCTATATGTCAAAAACGATTTCTTAATCTTTGCTTTTCTTGAAGCTTTCCTTGACCTGCCATGTCATTCTATTGTCTGCCTTAAGAGAAATTTGTCTTGGAAATAATCTATAATAGTACAGGCAACACAGTACACCACTAGGTGTCAGGCATGGGTAGTTAAGTAGCAGTAGGCAAAATTAACAAACAAAAGAATATAAGGTACAAACAAACAGACAAACCACGGATGTAAGTTACAAATAGACAGACAAACCACGGATGGCCCTCTCACAGCCTGAACTAATACAAAAAACAAATAACTCCGGGGAAAACATTGGTCAGACACTAAACCATGTGCATTTGCTCTCTTTAATCTGGTACGCCCTCCAAATGAGCCTGGGACAGTTGGTCAAGGCTAAAGTTAACACCATCTTGGTCACTGTGATGGTAAGCACTAGTCCTGGTGTGGACTATGACTACCCTCAACCGGGTATGGCTCCCTCCCGATACCCCCATGAGGCTGTGGAGCAGCCAGTGCTGAAGGGCTGGATGAATCTTGACTGGTGGGAAAAAGTTTAAGCTCGGAGCGATGCATGGTCTTAAGGGGGCCCTCCTCCCCATATGGCCCGATCTTATAGTGTGTGCCAATTCCGCTTTGGTTAAAAAGCGTCAGCCAAATGTAATGTAATGTAATGTAATTCCATCCAGACACTACACAATTTCATGATGGACCGTGACCGGTGGTGCCCATGAAAATGGTTCTTGCAAAAGAGTGTACATGTACATTACATTTAGCAGACACTTCTTGACCAAAGTCTCTTACATACTGTATGTCAGCTATATTAGAAGGGATCACATTGTCCCCGGAGCAACTTGGGGTTAAGTGCCTTGCTAAAGGGCATAAAAGTGGAAGCCGGGAATTGAACCGACAAATTTCAGGCTACTGCACGCTATCCCAGCTCCTTAAGCACTACACTACCACCGCTCACTAGAAAAAGACTAGAGTGCCAGGTGGTAATATGGGTACGGTGTCAGGACCACCATGCCTACGATATGCCGCAGCCTCTTCTAAGTGTCTCCTAGCACTAGCATAGACAGAAGTCAGGTACTCTTGATGTTGCACCACCCAATCAGTCGGTGTCCCTATGGTCACCTCCAGTATTTCCAAGTAGGTGGTCGACTGGTAACTGGCTTCTGACCGAACATCAGCTCGTATGGGGTGTGCTGTGTGGACTGGTACATGGTGGTATTATAGGCGAACAGGAGCTGAGGGAGCAACTGGGGCCATTTACGCTTCTTTTCAGGGGGTAAGGTCCTGAGCAAGTCATGAAGTGTCCTGTTGAAATGTTCACATTGACCGTTCTACTCTTTGTTATGCTGTAGATGTCACACAGGTGCTTCAACAAAGCTGCGCCCCTGATCAGAGTGGATTCTCCTAGGCACGCCATAAAACCATCTCTCAGTTAGAATCTTAGCTACGGTGGAAGCTCTCTGATCAGGGGTGGGAAAGGCCTATAGGTCAACTTTGAGAAAACATTTGTGATGCCAGAACATTCTCTTGTTCTGTGCTAGCCCAATCCAAGAGAGTAAAGTCAATGGAGATTATCTACAAAGGCTTAGTGGCTAACAGATTTCCGAAGAAGGTTCTGGCTTGGGTTGTCTTGCTTTAGCAACCACACAGTGCTCACACTCAGAACACCACTTTTGTACCTCATGCCACATCTGGGGCCAGTAGCACCTCTGGCATATCAAATCTGTGGTCCTGTCCACCCCCAGATGGCCATGATTGTTGTGTAGGCTAGTGAGCACTTCGACTCACAACACCTTGGCCAGTAAAAGCTGCAGCACTGGATCCCTGGAAGGAGCAGCCTGGATCGCTCGGGACAAGGTCCCATCCACTTCCTGTATCTGGGGCCACTGCTTTATCAGCTGCTGGACCAATATGGTGTGTACATCTCAGATCCTCACTGATGTTTATAACCAGGAATCTGAAGCTTTTGACTCTCTCCACAGCTGCACTCCCGATGTGAATGGGTGCGTGTTCTTCTCCCTGCAGCCGCCTGTAATCCACTATCAGCTCATTGTTTTTTGTTACATTGAGCAGCAGACTGTTATCCCGACACCAAGATGTCATTGTTGCCACCTCTGCTCTGTAGGCAGACTCATCACCATTCTTGATGCAGCAGATTATGGTGGTGTCATCAGCAAACTTAATGGTGTTGGAGCGGTGTTAAGAGGGGGCTTAACACACAACCCTGTGGAGCACCAGTGCTGAGTGTTAGACTGGAGGAGGTGATGTTACCTAGCCGTACTGCCTGTCAGAAGTTTAGTATCCAGCTGCACATGGAGGGACTGATGTTTAGGTCTTGCAGTTTCATGATGAGCCTAGATGGTACTATGGTGTTGAAGGCGGCGCTGAAGTCGATAATGAGCATCCGTACGTACGTGTTCTGATCCAAGTGAGAGAGAGCGGTATTCAAGGCCAAAGCTACAGCATCATCTGTAGACCTGTTAGACCGTGGGTCTAATGCAGTAGACAGACAGGATGTAATGTGGTCTTTGACTAACCTCTCAAAGCACTTCATCACAACAGAGATTATAAGAAAGTTAAGAAAAACACAAATGATCTATATAGACATGCTCTATTTAGATGGTAATTTCAAAATGTTTGTTTTTGAATATTTTTTGTTTTGTCAGTTCATGTCCTGCAAGTACTACAAAAGTTTTGTTTTTGTGTGTATTTTATTCTATTCAGGTAAAAAATCGACCAGAACACAACTAAAAAAAAGAACAGAACAGAATTGCAAGTGAGCTGTGTGATATTGAGCGAGTGATAGAGCAAGTGAACAGTGATTTCTTTATTTTTTTTAGTTCCCTGTGGCCTGAAGTTAGGATTGTCTCAAAAAGATTTGTACATACTCGAAAAGATATGCACAAATAGACATGTATTTGTAAATACACAATTACAAATATACAAATGTGACATACAAATACATAAAGTAATAATATGCTAACTCAATACCGTTTTAATTACATTTCCGTGGTAAAGATACTGATCTTATATCAGTGTACAGTGTGTAAAATAATGCAAAATGAGTCATACTTACTGGATCTCTGAAATCCAGCTGGTGCAGAACTAGGCCCAAATAGAATGTGATTACACTCATAGAGGCCCCAGGGTGTGATAAAGGCTGTGATTTATTGGTGGTATTTTTATAAGGCTGTGAATTATTTTTGGTATTTTTTAAATTAACTTGTCTGTAGATCCTGACTGATCTCCGGCTTCTTCCATCCAAAGGCTTGGACAGATTAGCATATTAGCAGGGAGATATATTATCGGGAGCGAGCCTATGTTCCCACAGCCCTATGTTCCCAGACCCTAACCCTAACCTAGACATGTGGGACCATTGGTCTGTGGGACCATTGGGCTGACCCCATATTTATTAACTGCCTCAGTTGCTCACTGACATATTGCACAACACTGCCATCTACTGGTTGTCCATGAGTGGGTGTATTTGCGCACAAAATTCCATGGTATTTGTTTGTGGATCGCTGTGCGAAAAGAATGTCTCAAAATTATGTCATCCACAAATCCACAAATGCAATCCACAAATGCAGAATCCAACGCCTCACACACACAAAGTCAAACATATTTATTTACAAACAGTGTTGGGTGTAATCAGGGGCGATTCTAGACCTAGAGCTTTGCTGGGGCACAGGCACCCAACACCCAATACATAAAAAAAAACATTTAAATGTGCGCGCAATATGAAATAAATGGCTTTGACGTCTAGCCCACATCATGTCCTCATCCATTTCCTGCCTGTCTCTCTCCTCCTCCTCCTCCTCCTCCTGTCTGGTACTGGACTGCCCAGCCTGTGCTCTTTCTCCCCTCTCTTCTCCCCTCTCTTCTCCCTCTCTTCTTCTTTTCGACCTTCTTCTCCTCCTCCAGCACTCTCTCCCTCAATTGTTGTAGCAGCCACTGCAGCAACATCCAAACACATAGGCATGAGTAGGCCTAATGTATACTCACTGCATGGATTTAATAGGCTTTCCTACACAAGGGAAGCTTATTTTTAGTCAAAATTGAGATATACTTCCCTCCCAGGCAATGGTCCTTCCTGGCAATACTGCAGTTCTTTGTAGCTTAAATAGCCTACTAAAGCCTTCATACTGACTTTTGGTGATAATTTGCAAATGTAGCCTAAGAGTCTGATTCTGTGTAGATTATTATAGGCTACATTTACAAATGCAGCAAACGTATTTAAGTTTGCCATTTAACCATTGATCAAATTACAGCACTGGCTATTACCAGCATAAATGTTACCTTCAATGTGGGCAATTATCATACCTCCCTCGTCCTCCTCATCTCTCCTCACTGTTCCTTTCCCTCTGCCTGTTCAGGAAGAATTGTCTGATGTCCATCTCTGAATAGTTTATCAGAAGGCTATGTTTAGTTTTAAAGTAGGACAGCTTCACAAACAGTATAGGCTACTTTTACAGGACTCTCTCTCTCCAGTATATGTATAAATCATTATTAATTGTCCGCATGTGTGCATGCAGCCTACACATGGTGAGTGTGTGTGTGAGGGAGAGAGAACAAGCTGGTAAACTGTTGCTAAATTTAGGCTACGACGCATTGAAAAACAGATGCTAATTATGTGGGCAACATTCTCTAACAGCGATCAACTTGTCATTTTTTTTCAGTCAAACAAGTTGTGAATTTGTTGTAACATTAAAACAGGGGACGACTTACTCTGTGCTCAAAGGGATATGACGAGCTCCAGCGGACGAAATATTCGGAATTCGGAAGAATCATGTGAGCGATTTTCATTGGTTGTTGCGTTCAATCTTACCCAGCTACAGAGGTGCTATTTCCTGATTGGCTATTATGGTCCCTTTCTTTTTTCCTTGTTTTTTTTATTGACTGGTAAGTGACAGGCTCGAGTCATGACTAAAGCAGGCACGGAGATGCGCTCATGAATGCCATTTCCAGCGAGAGCAGCGCTAGAATTGTACTGGGGCACTGGAGACTTTTACTAAGGCACGTGCCCCAGTGAATAAGGTCTAGTGACGCCCCTGGGAGTAATGCGTTACAAAGTAACGCGTTACTGTAATTCCACTACTTTTAGTGGTAACGAGCATGTAACTAAGTATTTTTGAAAATCAAGTAACACAATTACAATTACTGAAATTTAAAAGAGTTCGTTATTTGCGTTACTTTGTTGATCTTGAATGAATGACTGCAGACAAGATGACAGATGCAGATTTGCTGCTTCTGATCTAACGTCTCCCGACATTAGCTATGTTTCCAGCGATTGTGTACATGTTTAGATTGCAGATGCATTCTTTACAGTTACTAGGAGCCTCCTCACATTCCTCCTTATTTCTAAGTGCATTAGGCTACAATTTAAATGGGCATCTTAAAAGCCTTTTCCCTTTCGTTTCCATCTCGTAAGCTCCACTACAGTAAAAGCGCATTGTTGTTTATTTTATCTCTGCTCTTTTTCGCCTATTGCGCAAATTTATATCAATTTCTCATTCTTACAACATAGCCACGCCACAACACCAATAGGCCTACATACAGTAGCCTATATATAGCCTTGGCACAAGCAAGCACACGTTTAACTCGAGAGGAAAATGCAGATTTCACTTACCACATAAAGAAACCTCCAAATAGCCTACCGTACATACTACAGCGACTTGAGTTATTTGCACAGTATGTTTACATCGGAATTGACGTCCGTGGTGTTATGGATTCATTTGTCTGCGACAGAACATGCAACTTCTCCCTGGAACACCTTATCAGCCGAAGAGTAACCTTCTGCATAGTGCGCGACAACCCCAAACCCTCGGATGCGCATTAGAACTTATTTCGGTAGGTCAGCACTTGTGAAGCGCAGGCTTTTCCCAAACTGGTGGTGCTTAAAATGCTATATAATACAACTGTGTTCAAAGCAGGATGAGGATAACCTAAGGTTGTATGTGTGTGTGCGCAGACAATAACTGCTTTGAAAATAAGCCATTTAACATTACATCCCATTGAACTCATTCCATGTAGCCTATAGGATTGCAATAATAAAGATAATAATAACTTACTATATTGCAGAATTCAGTGTCAGTGCACCACCATGCATACTAGTAGTAGTAGAAGGCAAGCAGTAGGCAGTGTGCTGTACATATCTATCAAACCACCTAGATGGTGAGGGTGGCACAAAACAAGGTCAGGGAAGCCTTCATGCATTGTAGAATGTTTTGTGGTCGGAAAAAGTTTGAGAACTCATGCACAAGGCTATTGATTTGAAGGCCCGTTGAAACTACAATAAATAGGTCTAAAAATTAGGTTTATTGTGTGTGTGACTTCAGTACTGTTCATATTGACATTTTAAAAGCAGACTTAAAAGTAACTCAAAAGTTACTTTCTCTAGTAACTAATTACTTTTGATATACAGTAATTGGTAAGGTAATTCAATTACTTTTGAAAGAAGTAACTAGTAACTGTAACTAATTACTAATTTTCAGTAACTTTCCCAACACTGTTTACAAATGTCCAACATATATTTACAAATACATTTCAAATGTGGGGGTGAGAAAATTATTCTTCTGGGATGTTTTTCAACCAGGGGACCCGGTAACACTAAAACAAGGGGCTACATTAAGATTCTGGAGGAAAAGATCAGGCAGTGTGCCGAGATACCTACCCTAATAGACGGCATTGGACTATTAAACAACATGATCCAAAACATACAGCCAAACAAGGCAAGAAATGGTTAACAGAGAACGATATCAACATTTTAGAGTCCAGAGCTCAATCCATCAAAAAAGTGAGGACAAGACCAGGATGATGGCAAAGAATCGTTCCTGCCTCAAAACCTGGATTGCTGCTAAAAAGGTGCGGCCTACAATCATTGTGGAGACATGGAGAGACTTGGTAGGTATTATAAGAACCATTTTGAGAGCTGTGAATGCAAATAAAGATGTTTCCACTGATTATTTAAAAAGGGTATGAATCATTTTGGACATGCCATTTTTCATAAAAATGTTAAAAAAAAAGATGAAAACGCTTCTTTTTTTGTTTCTATGTTTCTACCACATTGTCTTACCTGTGACATGTGACAGTGTGACAGCGTCATCACTCTTCTTGAATACCTCACATTTTCTTGCTGTAAATTTTACTTCATGCTCTTGATATCTTTGGAGTACCATCTGACGGTGGACTAGGTGGTCTTCAAATGATCGGTTGTGGACTAAATTGCCGTCAAGGTAGGGTTGTCGGATCTCATCCCTCAGTCCTATTAAACACACTTCCTTCTCTGAAATCCAGCTGGTGCAGAACTAAGCCCAAATAGAATGTGATTACACTCACAGAGGCCCCAGGGTGTGATAAAGGCTGTGATTTATTGTTGGTATTTTTATAAGGCTGTGAATTATTTTTGGTATTTTTAAAATTATTTTTATATACCATTCAGTAACTCCGGCTGTTTACATTGGTAATTAAATAACTGGACAGGCTTTTACCTGGCATGCCCTCTAAATAATCTATTAGCAGTGAGGTCACTTTCGAAAGAATTTTGGGGGACTTGGTGACCCCAAGATGATACCTTTGTTTGTAACTCTCCAACAGTGGTTCCTATGAAATGTTTTGCCTGTCTTACCATCCTCCATACAATGTGTGGGGGCAAGATAACCGTTGTGTTGTGAATTTTGTAGCGCGTTTTTGAAATGTAAATGTTGTCTGAATTTGCAGCGCATTTTCTAAATGATGTGCACGTCTCAAATGAAGATGAAGATGTTTTCTTAAGTTGGTTGTGTTTTTCTATTTGCACTTGTTTTGTTGATTTAATCTGTTGTCATAAGTTGCACGTCGTTTGCACCAGTCGGCCACCATAGATTACAATAAAATGACTGTAATTACTGTAAAACGATAATGAAGGAGGCGGTTTATCACTCAGTCGTTTACTCTCAACTCTCGGTGCAAGTACAAGTGTACAGTGTCACACATGTTTTCTGGTACTACCATACATACCACAGCATATGCACAGGCGCATTTTAACTACCGTATATGACATCTCCCCCTTCTTCAAAAAGGGGCTTGTATCATTAACAGTAAACATTCTAATTATGACTGCCGTGCAGCGAAGCGGTCTGCGCTCTGCGGTACATCTAGTTGACATTAAAGGAGAATTCCGGTGTGATATTGACCTAAAGTGTATTGAAACATGATACCGAGTGTGAACGTATGTCTCATAGCCCATCAAAATAATTCAGTGGAAATGCATGGATTCCAGTTGCTGCTACTGGAAGAAACTGGAATCCATGCATTTCCACTGAATTATTTTTGGAATCTGATCCCTTATCATACCTGTTAATTCTTACTCGTTGCTCGACTTATCGTGACTAAATTCAAGATGGCTGCAAACGCTAAACTTCGTGAAGATACTGTCTGTATAAATCGTCTTGTAAGTAAACTACCAGTGCTTTTTCAAAGTTCTCAATGTCTCGTTTTAAATGTCAGGGCCCTCGGAAGTCTACCAATGAAGTGTGGAGATACATTGAGCCTCGTAAATGGGTGTAAAACAGTGATTTATTTGCATGGCTAGCCCGATGCCGAAGCACCACTATTGAAAAAGCTGTTGGTAGCATCGGCTAACTAGCGCCAGATTTTGGAGTGCAGGGGACAAGCCGAGATGGGCTATGAGACATACGTTCACACTCGGTATCATGTTTCAATACACTTTAGGTCAATATCACACCAGAATTCTCCTTTAATATCAACTCAACTTTCTTGTATAACCACAATTAGACATTATCAACATTATTCCCCCCCCAGCCATAGGATCAGCACATGACTACAGGTCGAGCCTGTTGACTGGCTTACACACCCGTCCAGATCTGGTCACAGTCTGACCGGGTATGGGGTTTGCATCACTCTGGCTGGCAGGAACAGTCTCTAACGTATCAGAGTGGGTGTCTGTCGCTGTGTTCTCGCTGGATGCTGTTGGGGTGGGCTGCGGAACCGGCTCGGGTTGAAGGGAACGGCGGTTCCGCCGAAGCTCTGCTCCATGCTGTGTCTTGACAACGAAAGATTTCGGAGTGACGCTCTCGCTAGAGATCACTGCTGGCAATGTCCACACCTTTTCATGATCCAACTTGCATCGGACTGCATCTCCTGGCTGCAGGACAGGTAAGGACCGGGCTCCGTGGTGACGCTTGTAGTAATAAGCCTGCTTAGCTTTCTCTCTCCCGTCCTTGTCTTTCACTGCACCTCTGTTGGGCCATTTAGGTCAAAAATGCAGTGAAATTATGTCTGGTGTCAGCCTATTTGTGCATTTATGGGGGGGGGGGTAAGTGCAGTAGAAGAGGGGTTTAGTAGATTAAGTGGCAAGGGCTGCATAAGAAAGGTGGGGGAGGATTGGGATTGGGGGGGGCACCAACAAGGAGCACCCAAGAGCAACAGGGGCAAGGAAAAACTCCCATACCAAGGAAGAAACCTTGGGCAGATCCATGGCTCAAGGGGCTAACCCAACTGCCAGGGGTCTTGGTGTGTGTGTTGGGGGGATGACAAGGGAGATGGGATAGTGTGCTGTGTATGTGGGGAGAGGGCAGTGTGCAATATGTGTGTTGGAGAAGCTTCCTCATGAGACAATGTGCTGTGTCTAATTCTGGTTAACTAATTCAAACTCAGATTTCAAATTCAGATTTTGACAAAGCGAAAGAATACTGAAGAAGTGTAGCTTTATTGCATTCCAGAGCATGGGTTCGTGAAGGAAGCTGGCTCTACCATCTTGGTCTTCACATGGCGTCATTTGTTTTTCTCACTCAGAATAGACAGAATATTCTATATCTCCTTCTCCATACTTGGCAATACATACCTTGAATGTTGCCTAGTTGTTCCATCTATTTGCTTCTTTTTGACCTCTAACCTTGCTGACCATACATTCCTTATGGCTTGCTCATCTCTCTTAGTCCCAAGCAGGGGCGGACTAGGACCAAAAATCGGCCCTGGCATATTTGGCCCAAGCGGCCCTCAAATCAGTCGGGCACACCTAATTAAATCCAAAATCTTTGCATTATCCTTAAATATGCATATATTTCCAACTGTCATGGAGCACTGAAAGTGATGTAGGCCTCATTGACTGATCAGAGGTAGCCATGGAGCACATGATCTCCATATTCTATATGTAGCTATACAAGCAATTATTAAAGAGTTTCTGCTTGAATTCAAAGTATCATTTCAAATTATTCAATAGGCTAAATTTAAACTATACAATGCTCAACTGACAGCAGCACCAAACAGTTACTGAAGCCTATGTGTAAAGAGCTAAATTACCTAGATTGTCGTAGACGTTAATCACTGTAGGACAACTGAAACAACACAAAATAAACAGGGCTGTTTCTGAAAATATTTTATTCCTGTAGGCTATACGACATTGTGTCGTGGCAGATATTCAGACTCGGGCCAGAAATTAAGTCCAAACATCTTGCCTACAACGTAACAAAAATACACCATTATAAGTGCTGAAGTCAAAAACTTCTCCCAAAAAGAAGGCGCAAAAGTCCAGCAGAGTTCCGTGCAAAAATTCCTTTAATGACTACATAGCGCAAAGCCTGAGTGGATCGCACGATCACACTCCCGAACAAAGGTAGAACTCTCTTACTTATACCCCTCCAAAATGCTGACACAACACTACCCCGAACCCACAGATGGCGTTATGAAAGGATCGTTATTCGCTCTTATCTTCGCAAGTCAGCAATATTGCTGCCAAGGGTACGAACTTTTCACCTTAAGTTTACAGAAAGTTCAGGGGTGTACAGTATAGAGTGATCACAGGTCATACATTGTGCATGGGTTAAATATCGTTCGCCCCCCTGCACTCTCCTACTGGTTGTTATGAGTAGAGCTCGCCCTGTGTACACGTTATCTTGCAGCTTCAAGGCCGACTTTGGTTTCTTCAAAAGCCCTAGGCTAAGGCAGCATGAGACACAGTGCAACAAAATGAGACACAGGGCAGCAAAAAGAGACATTGGGATACAGAGTGCACATTCTGGTAGGATGGCTTCGTTATGGCTTCGTAATATTGATTATGATTGAGGTTATATGAATACATGCTTTACAGTTTCAAACTCGTTCTCTCATCATGATGTCTACAAACCATAGTGATAATTTTTTACAACAATTGCTGGTACATTTTGGAACATTATAGCTACATTAACTAATTTTCTTTAATGTCTTCCAGTAGCCTATCGTATAGGTTACTGTATAGCTTAGTTGGCTTGTGCATGAATATGACTGATAATAATAATAATAATAATAATAATAAAGCTTTATTTGTATAGCACCTTTCATACACAGAATGCAGCTCAAAGTGCTTTACATTTGAAGCATGTAACACAATAGTAGTCAGTCAGTCATTATCAATCACTTTTCTTTGCTGTTTATGATATGCTCAGCAACATATCAAAAATATAGAAAATGACGTCATAAGACTGGCAGCCTTAACCCTCTTACCCCCCACAAGCACGCCATATGGCAACTGTGGCAAGGAAAAACTCCCATATTCCAGGAAGAAACCTTGAGCAGAACCTGACTTAATAGGGGGAGCCCATCTGCTTCTGGCTGGCTGCGCCCTCCAATAGTAGCAGATGTAGAATAATCTGAAAATGTAGTCTACAGGATAAGATGAGTTAACTAAAAGCTTTCCTGTACAGGTATGTTTTCAGATCTTTTTTAAAAATATTTACTGAACTCGCCTGCTTGATGTACAGAGGCAGGGTGTTCCATAGTTTGGGGGCATAATGGATAAACGCAGCTTCTCCACTTTGTTTGTGGAGCACTTTGGGTACGATTAAAAGATTAGAATTGGATGATCTAAGTTTCCTTTGTGGTTGATAAGATATTAAAAGCTCAGAGATATATGAAGGTGCTATGCCATTCAGAGCTTTGTAAGTAATTAACATAACCTTAAAATCAATTCTATAGGAAATAGGGAGCCAGTGCAGTTCAGCCAACACAGGGGTGATGTGTTCTCTCTTCTTAGTCTTAGTTAAAAGTCTAGCCGCAGAGTTCTGTATGAGTGCCAATTTCTTTAGATGTTTTTTGGGAAGACCAGTGAAAAGTGCATTGCAGTAGTCTAACCTGCTAGTGATAAAGGCGTGAATTAGTTTTTCTGCATCTTGTTGAGTTAAAAAGGGTCGCACTTTGGCAATGTTTCTCAAGTGGAAATAGGCTGTCTGAGTAACTTTACTGATATGGGGCTTAAAACTTAACTCTGCATCTAAGATGACACCGAGGCTTGTTACTTTTGGTTTGACCTGGTGTGCCAAGTTCCCCAGATTACTAAGAATAATATCTCGCTTTAGTTTTGGTCCAACCAGAAGTACCTCTGTTTTGTCATCATTTAGTTTCAAAAAGTTTTTGCTCATCCACTGATTAATGGAGGTTAGGCATGCAGTGAGGGAGCAAAGGCCATCTGGGTTAGTTGGCTCAACAGAAAGATACAATTGGGTATCATCTGCGTAGCTGTGGAAGTTTACATTATGTTGACTTATGACGTTTCCCAATGGAAGCATATATAGAGAAAATAGCAGGGGACCAAGGCAGCTCCCCTGGGCCACACCAAAAGGCAAGTCATGTTTTTCAGATACATGATCTCCTAGACTGATATAAAAATCTCTGCCAGTAATGTAGGTTTGAAACCAGTTTAGAGCATTATCAGAGAGACCCACCCACTTCGCAAGGCGGTGAATTAGGATGCTATGATCAATGGTGTCAAATGCCGCACTCAAATCCAGAAGAATAAGGATTGAGACTTTGTTTGAGTCGGTAGCTAGTCTGAGATCATTGACTATTTTTACTAGAGCCGTTTCTGTGCTGTGATTTGATCTAAAACCTGATTGGAATTTTTCAAGGATACTGTTTTCGTTGAGGAAGGTATTTAACTGATTACAAACAACTTTTTCAAGTACTTTGCTCAAAAACGATAGATTTGATATAGGCCTGTAGTTGCTCAGATTGGTATGGTCAAGATTTGACTTTTTAAGTAAAGGTTTCACAACAGCGGTTTTAAAAGCAGTTGGAAATATACCTGTTTCTAATGAGGTATTTATTACCTTGAGAAAAAAGGGAGCTAAGCCATCATATACTTTTTTGAGGAATGTAGTAGGGATTGGATCTAAAACACATGTTGAGGAGCCGGTTTGAGTTATAATTTTACCAAGCTCAGATTGAGTAATAGTGCTAAAGGACCTTAATTTTGGGGGGCTGTTTTTGGGTGTACTATCAAACATATTACTTGTGTTACCAATAGCCTCCCTTATAGAAATGACTTTGTTTTTGAAGAAGTCTGCAAATTCTTCGCATCTTAGAGAGGATGCCTGACTGAGTGTATCAAAAGGTGTTTGATGCAATAGCCTATCAATGGTAGAGAACAACACCCTAGAGTTTCCACTGTTTTCAGCAATTACCTTAGAGAAGTGGTTCCTCCTCTCATTCCGAATAGCTCTATTATAATTTGCAATTTTTTCTTTTAGAATGGCACGGTGAACCTGTAACTTAGTTTTTCTCCATGTTCTCTCAGCTTTCCTACATGATCTTTTTAGATCATGGATATTTTCGTTCATCCAAGGTGTCAGTTTGCTACAGGGCCTTTTTTTAGTCTTTAAGGGTGCCACTCTGTCAAGCAGAGCGCCTAATTCACGATTGAGAGCCTCTACCATTTGATCAATGGGATGATGTAAAATATCTAAATTTATGGAGTCTATAAGAGCTATGAACTGCTGTTCTGCTCTAATGTCCAAGAGTCGCGATTTGATTGCAATTTCGGGATGAATTTTTGGAGTATGTAGTACAATATTAAAAGATACACAATGATGATCAGACATATTTATATCATTTACTGATAAGTCTGTGACTTCTATCCCTCTGGAAATGACTAGATCGAGGGTGTTGCCAAGGTTGTGGGTGGGTCCTGTAACATGCTGCTTTAGCTCTAAACTGTCCAACACATTAAGGAACTTACTGGCTTTAGCATCAGTTGTCTTATTGACATGAATATTGAAGTCGCCATTTACAATTATCCGATCATAGCTCGTGATGATGAGCGACATAAGTTCAGAAAACTGGTCGAGAAAGCCAGTCCATAGTTTAGGAGGGCGGTATAAGGTTAATAGAAGTACAGCTGGGTCAGCCTTCAGAGTGAGGGCAATATACTCAAAGGAAGCGAATTCGCCAAAGTTGACTCGTGTGCAACTATATTTGTTTGAGAGAATGGAGGCAATTCCACCACCTCGTTTGCCTTGTCTAATTGAGTGGAAGAAATTATAATTTGGGGGACAAGTCTCAACAAGAACAGCTTCGCTGTCTGAAGTCAGCCAGGTTTCAACAAGAAACAGAAAATCCAATTTTTTTTCACTAATAAAATCATTGATTGCAAAGGTTTTGGTAGTAAGTGCACCTATATTTAGTAAACCCATGTTAGCTGAAAATGCCTCTGGCTTTTGAGGAATATGCTGAGGTATGGAAAGAATATTTGTTAGGTTTCTAGTTTTAAATTTGTCTTTTCTTTTTACTATACGTTGGGTAGAAATCAACGTTGGAATAGAACTATAAGCATAAGTCATGCTATTGCATGACACAGCTTGATCTATGGTAGTAGTATTGTATGTTACCCTGCAGAAAACATTCTCAGACTCATCCACATGTATAATGCCATTCGAATCAATACCTGGGGGGCGTGAATCTGTAATATTTTCTACAGAATGTCAATGTCTCAGGGTGGACGCTATGTTGTCAGAGAGTAGCCTGGCTCCATGTTGGTTTGGGTGGAGACCATCACGCTTCAGCATACTGGGCCTCTCCCAGAACAAGCCCCAGTTGTTGACATAGGGGATGCTTAGGGAAGCGCAGTAGCGTTTGAGCCAGGTGTGGAGATCGAACAGTCTGGACCATCTCTCAGCACCTTTTCTGTAGGTAGGGAGAGGCCCAGAGATGACAAAGCGTTTTTCTGTGCCCATCAGAGTGGTGATGAGAGTTTTGTAGTTTTCCTGCAGTGCTACTGACTGCTTATCTCTGATGTCGTTCGTGCCCACGTGTACGATGATGTTGTTGACCTTGGTGTGGCGGGCCAGGATGCTTGGGAGTTTCTGCTGGATGTCAAGGACCTTGGCACCAGGGAAGCAGTAGACCTTGGAGGGACCGCTACATGATGGGGGAATGCAGAGGTCTCTAACCATGGAACTGCCGATGACCAGGGTGGAGGTTGATGAGGTCCGGGGAGGAGGGGGTCGGGGGGGCGCCGACTTTGAGGAGGGACCAGGATGGTTGTCTCGGGGCTGGAGGGGCTCCTCATCCTCGGTCAGAATGGCATAGCGATTTTCCAGTCGTATAGGTTGGGCTGGGCCTGGGTGCCGTCCGGACCGTCTGCCGTGCTTGTGATGCTTGCTTCTACGCCATGGCTCAGGCTGGTGTGGAGTGGAGCTGGCCAGCAGAGCAGGCTTGGTTCTCAGCAGAGGCCGGGGAGAGGCAACAGGGACAGAAGTTGCATTAGTGCATGGCATGGTTAAAGTATTGGAGGACAGAGTGAAATCAGGGCATCTGGCATTTGTGTGTGTAAGAGAGGTAACGTTACTTACGGAGAGAATGGTGTCGAGGAACTGTTCATCCTTCTCAATCTGATGGAGGGTCGCTATTCTGGCTTCGAGTTCCACTATCTTTTCGCTGAGAAGGACGCATGAGTCGCAGCCTGGTGCACAGCTGAGGGGAGGCATCGTGTCGCGGCGAGGGCTCGCCGGTGTCAACTGTTTTTTAAACGTTTGTTTGCTAGTTGACTAGCAACAGCGATATCGTGCAGTTCCTTGATAACTCGAACACAAGTAGCGGGTAAGTAATCTGAGAAGATCTCACTTTTATATTGAGTCACTAGTTTTGAGAGACGTTAGAAGGAATTTGATGCTTTCTTCTTCCAGATATCGTTTCCTTGGCCCGGTATTATTTGCAGCCCACGTTTAACGTTAACGTTTGACAGAAAAGTTTGACGATCAAGGTTATAGAGTCCGATAATCCAAAGCCTCGAGCAACAACAGTTTATGCAAGAGTTTGTTCACGAGATATAATCGGTAGCCAGTAAATCCGTAGAAAGTAGATGGTAACAAGGAGATTTAAGATCAACTGATGCATGTGACTGATGTTTTGTAGCCTACATTTCCGTCAGTCTACAGTCTTTTAGGCCATCTTTACCATGATAACCCTTCCAAGATAGAACCCTTTCAACGCTCTACTTTGAGAGACCAACCACCACTCATGCCATCGATGTTGAATTTTGGGCGTCTGACGGAAACTGATCAATCTGACCAACAATTAACATCGATTTGACACTCTTTTGCTATCCGGGTTTGCAAATTTTCATTTAGAACATTTAAGTTGCGCTATTTGTTATTATAATCACAGCACGGCCGTACGTTATCATTACCATATCATTACAATATTGCAATTAATAAGTCATCATAATCATCATCGTCAGCATGGCATATCACACATAGCCTACCTGCTCCACCACTGAGTTCTTATCATGTAGCCTCAACTAGGCTCCACCACCTGCTCACTGTCCCTCTGCTCTGTAGCCTACTGTATGCTTGCTTACATCCTCGTTCAAACTCAACGAACTTCAACATGTTGCTGACATATGCTAGCCTACTTGCAATATTGTATTTTTGAAGCTTCTACATTGGTATTACTTTTGCACTATTGTCACTACCGGCACCCGCCGCAATTTCGTGTAGGCAACTTCGACTAACTTTTGATGCCCTCACAGAATCCTGGCTCTGAGCCAACATGCGAGGGGTGTGGCCTGATGTGAGCTGTTATTGGATCAGTCAAGTGTCAATATGGAAATGTAACCAATGGGCCGCTGATTGTGCATCCTTTGGGCCGATCGTTGGCCAAAATGATAAAATTATATATATAGCCTATTCTATCGGCCCAAAAGGTGCGTCGGCCCACCGGGAAAATGCCCGGTATGCCAGATGGCCAGTCCGCCCATGGTGCCAAGCCTTATTTGTGTGGCTAATATTAGTCCTCTGCCATCCACAGGAACTGCTGCCAGCCTGCCCCAGTCACAGTTGTGACCATAAACTGGAATGCCTGCATGTTTAATTCTGATGAAAAATATGATGTCTGCAGAAAGTAATAGAAATACTGTAGAAAGGAGAATAAAAAACCTTTTGGATTTTTGGAACTCTGAACTCAATTCACACACTTTGGTCCAAAGACAATAGTATGCATGTGACTCCAAACAAATGACTCGCATTTTAGATATTCTGTTTTTCCATTTGAAATATAAGGATAAAAACAGATATTTTCATGACTACAATGTGAAATAATGCAATTCTCATTGTCACATACAAGTATCTTAATTCCCACCTGATGTCGCGCAAGATGTAAAGTTGACCTATGTTCCCAGGGCCCATGATCTCCTGTTCAATTTTTTGTTGTTAACACACATTGAGCAGTGTCATCTGCAAACTTGACAATGGTGTTAGAGCCATTTACAGGTGTGCAGTCGTAGGTGAAGAGGGAGTAAAGGAGAGGGCTCAGCACACACCGGTGTTCAGGGTGAGGGTTGAGTAGGTGAGGTTATCTAACTTAACAGACTGTGGTCTGTTGGTGAGGAAGTCCAGAATCCAGTTACAGAGGGAGGTATTGTTGCCCAGTTCACTGAGTTTGGTGATCAGTTTGGAGGGGATAATCACAGATATATATAAAATGGCTAGATGTCTTATGGCGGAGTCTCCAACGGCATCACCAGTGGCCATCTTGTCACAGGCAAGCTATCTGGTGGGCTCTGTCAAAGATAATTAATGCGTAGCAAGATGGGTCGTCCTAGTTCATGTCTATGAGGGCAAAGTGGAGTTCAGTCAGAGATGGCTCTGGTTCAGTTCCCGCCTGCACAGGGGCGTGTCACTGACGTATGACTGACGTTTGAACGCCTCGGTTTCACGCCAGACAGAAGCCGGAGTACAAAGCAAACTTGGTGTACACCTTCATTAATGTTTCTCCCGACTGGAGGGTCATACTGGCACGCCATTCTCCTGAAATGGGGAGGAGGGTTTGGAGATCATGATACCATGTCCGAAATGTGCATCCATTGCTCAGAAAAATAAGGCTTTGACAAATTCTGGGAAATTCTTGGATTCTGCCATAGACCTCAATGTTAAAAAGGGAGCCAGATCACTGCATAAATGTGTGGGGCGTATACTACTCCTACCCTATTTGCATACATTTCTGGGCACAGGAAATGGCCTCTCAGGAAGTATCTTCGTAATCAACCATCTTTGGCTCTGTGGTACCTAATGTAAGGTATAGCTCTTTACCTAATGTAAGGTAAAGCAGAACAATGCCCCTAGGCCAATGACGAATTCAGGTCGCTACCTGTCATTACAGTGCATGATTGAAACACAATATTATGAGTTAGCGAGCTGACTGTGGCAAGATGGCCGCCGATCTCCATTGGCCAGCAGCGTGGACAAGACATCTAGCCATTATATATATATATCTATGGGGATAATGACATCTAGCCATTCTATATATATCTATGGGGATAATGATGTCTAATGCTGAACTGAAGTCATGGACAGCATTCTCACATAGGTATTGCTATTGTGAAAGTGGGACAGAGCGGAGTGAAGTGCTGTAGAGATGGTGCTCCTGTTCTGACAGTAGGTGAATTGGTAGGGGTTCAGTGAGGGTGGTAAGCAGATCTTGAGGTGGGCCAAGACCAGCCTCTTGAAGCACTAGTTATTATATAGTTATTCATCTAGTTATTAATTCACAGGACATTCAATCATTTTACTAACACAACAGTTATGAAGAAATATGTATATGTAACTGACTCATGCCGAGACTACATACATTACCAACCTAATTCACTTTCAATACCAGTGTAGAGGACTAATTTAGCTTGTACTGTAGATAACACACACACTTACCATAACCTCCCATGTAAAAGCATTACTAACTAGCTAACTGTGGAACTTTAGTATAACCAAAGATCCTTGATTGCTCTGCTTTAACCCTCTCTGGTATAACATAGCGCTCATCTTAGTTGTAGGGAAATATGTTTGTGTTTTCAAGTGATAGAATTAAGGTATGTCTTATGTTATGTTTATGTTTTGCCAAACCCACATGCAGCTCAGTTGTGACTTTGTTTGTGACACTCCTGTTAATGAAAAATTGTTGTCTGGCTGCCTTTCAGTGTCCTTTTCATCGTTCCACATTCAGTTAGCATGCACCTGTCAGCTTTCTCCAACCATTCATCCCAGTTAGCATGCACCTGTCAGCTTTCTCCAACCATTCATCCCAGCGAAATAGTAAACAAACTTTCGGTAGAGAAAGCGGGTTGGGTAATACCAAGTAGTCGGTGCAGATGATTTAAAACAGGGGTGGGCTAACTGCGGCCCGCAGGCTGGATCCGGCCCGCCAAGCATTTTCATCCAGCCCGCCGAGCATTTAACTTGGTTTTCAGACTTTTTTTCAAAACCCAATGTCCCTTGAGCCAAAAAGTTTGCCCACCCCTGGTTTAAAACATGATACTATCTTGCTGGCAAATGAAATTAATAAAGAAAACAAAAGTTATTCATTCAGAATATTTCATATTTTTTTATCTGAATGATGTGATGATATTGGGGATGATATATTCAGGCCTATACTAAATGGCTAGTTGCCAAGGCTACATGAAAAGCCCAAACTACCTAAATCTACATATTTTATTATCGCAATTTCTATAGGCCTTCCTTATTTGGTGTACTGACTAGACATTATTGAACGAACATATTTATCTGTATTTCAGTATCTAAGTAAGCTAAAGGGATACCTCCCTGAAATTACTTTTTTCAGGTTGTAATGTCTGCTATACATTGTCGACATTACTGTTAAAATGCACTTCCAATAAAGTGAGTATTGGCAAAACTGGTTGTCATTTCTATGTGGAGGCGGTGGGGGATGCAACTAATAAAGTATCTTGTAATCTAACTTAGTTAGTTTTAAAATCAAGTAATCAGTAAACTAACTAAGTTACTTTTTAAAGGAGTAATCAGATTACTTTTTCAAGGTAGCTGTGGCAACACTGAGAGGCAGTGGATTGCCCAAATAAAGCGAGATGTATCATATTTTGACGTGTTGCAGAGATAGCAAATCAATAATTATCTTTCTATATGGGCGATAATGTAGCCTACTATTCTATTGATATATCCTTTTATGGGCAATTCCATGCAAAGGTCATCCTTACCATGGAAAAAAAGTTGTGCATACGGAAATAGAACTGTTGTTAAAATCTAAAATCTTCATTTAGATCTATATTTTATTGTTTGTAACTGATCTGATTGAATTTGATGGAGAATGTGTGGTCGTTTTATTTAGTTATGTAGCTTTATGAAAATATATTCTTATTATTCTTATTATTATGTATGAAAAGATATTCTGTAAATTGTCTGAGGTCCATGTGATGAAACAGCAGGGGTAATTATAGCTATGCTTAGGGGCCAGGAGTTTACGTATAAGGACAGGTATGCCTAAGAGAGAATGGGTAGCCTAGTGGCTGGTCAGAAGGATCAGAGGTCATTAGAAGGAAAATACCTAGGCACATACCGTATGTACTTCCTAATGTGGTAAAAGACGACACAGGAGATATTTTCTATTCTGAGTTCACACAAACAAGTGACGACATGAGAAGGTATAAGAACCATGTACAGAAAGTCAGAAGCAGCTTGCTTCGCGAACCAATGCTCTGGGATGCATTAAAGCCATCATCTGCAGTATTCATCTATGTTGTTTGGAATTCTTTTGAGTTTGTATTATTTGATTATAAAAAGCCACCACAAATGACACTCTTTTTACATCATAAATATGGTGTGCAACCATACAGAAACAACATTTTTCACATGGTAATATTATACATATTTCAAAAGTGGATAAATGGACCAAATGTTCAAACAAATTGTGTCATTTGACAAATTCCAGATTGACAAGGGAATGGTAGAGTAATGTCTATGCTCAGCTTGCCCAAGAGCACAACTCCTTACATTTGTAAGGCTTTTGTTTTTAAGTCAGCAAGTTCCATGGCCATGTCACATCCATAATGTTTTATAGGAAAAGTTTATGCTACACATACAGTGTTGATGCGACAATGTCCATAGTGTCTGTGCAAAGCTGATTTATATCAATGTAAAGTGTGATGACCAAATTGTGCCCCTTTCTTACTTTTAAAACCTTTAATGGTGCGTTATGGATGTGACGTTATGGATGTTACATAATGTGAATTTACAAGACTGGGGACTTTATTATACCTCAAAGCCGATAAAACGTCTGTTCTGGTGGCATGTCAGTTTCAACGCATTTCAACTTAGTGTTTACAACTGACATTTCAAAGATTATTAGGTTGATCAAAACCACAGGGAGGCCTTGCCTAACCATTAGCAAAACAAACATAATATTAAAATACCTCCAGTGATTAGCCTAGCCATAGCCTATTTTCAAGTGGCCTAATAACGAAAATCTGAGCGATTATCTTCCTGTAACTGTCATACTATACGGTGACGATGAAAAGAGAAGACGCAGAAGTGGCGTCTCGTCTTCATTTTTTTATTTGCGTTTAGACGAGCATTCTCAGGGGGAAATCTTTGTTTATATGAAGACGCAAGAGTAGGCTATGTGATATTCGATTGGATATGCATTCCAGACCGCTGGGTGGTGGTGTGATAGAACCCCGGTACGTCACGCGCAGACATTCTAATTTGACAGTTTAGCCAGAGAGGTAATCAAGGATCGTTGGTTTAGCCGTTTAGACGGAGACGCAACCCGGGTCGTCTTCAAAACTCTACACTCTGGAAGGAGTCTTCAGATTTTTGCGTCTTCAAGCCCCGATGGCGGGGTCGCCGTGTAAACGAAAGGCACTTATGATAAAATATTTTGTCGTCTTCCTTCGCAATCGTTGTCGTATAAATGGCCCCTAATGTTGTACAGTAACTGGATTATCGTGTTAGCTGGTGAAGATGGCTGACTTTGCAGCTGGAGTTAACATAGCAACCTCCTTCTGTTGCAGATCTGTTCAGCCTGCCGTTCACGTCTGCTCAACACAGTTTAATTTTAAATCTGACGCGATATGACAGCATTTGAAGTGTCAGGTCCTCTGAAACTAATACCCACAGAGTAACATGAGTAAGGGCAGCAATAAACTAGATGTACCGCATAGCGGTACAAAATATGACCGCCTCTCAGTCCTGCATATTCTCTTCGCAAAAATAAATTACGCTTGTCAATTTGTCTCCATCTCCTACTCCTGCAACTCATGTGCATGTAAATGAGTGTGTGCATATGTGAGTTTGCTTTTGTTTATAAGAGTGTGTGTTTGTGTGTGTGTGTGCGTATGCGTGCCTGTGTGTGTGTGTTTATGTGTCTGCATTCATGTGGGTGGGTGTTTGTGCATGTGTGTGTGTGTGTGTGTGTGCTTGCCTGTCTGTATGTGTGCGACTGTGCGTGCGTGCGTGCGTGCGTGTGTGTGTGTGTGTGTGTGTGTGTGTGTGTGCGCGTGCATGTACTTTATGTGTGCAAATCACAAATGAGTGGGTATGGGTTAGGTTGATGCGGGCTCTTGAGACTAACATACCATAAATATTTCGTCATCTTGGGTGCAACGGTTCAGGTAGGGCTAGTTATTTAGGGGAGTGGCCACCAAGTTTCATGTTCCCTGGTGTTTCAGTAACCCGGGAATCACTGACCAAAATTGATGACAGTAAAAGAAAAAAATTAATTTATTTTTTACATTTTAAATGACTTGTCCTGATTCTTCCTGTGGATCATAGTGGGCACTGAGGAAGCAATAATTTCATCGCTAGTTTTTCATGATTACTATTTCAATTGTTTCATATCAAAATTCACTACTTAATTATGTGTTTTATGTAGTTTGTCGAGGACTGGTTCAGACACGTCACATCCATAACGTGAAACCGTCATATCCATAACGCCAGTTTTTCCTACGAAAATGACGCATAGTTTCTAAAACACACTTTTTGTGTTCATTCAAGTCTCCTTCATGGTACATATATCATAGATTCGGCAGTTTCCTTCAAAATTCACAGAGTTTGTAGAAAACCTGTAATCTCTCACAAAAGTGTGTCCATTTCATGTCACATCCATAACGCTGATAAAATGCCTTGTATTCTTAGGATGAAATTGATTATATGAAATTTGAGGATTTCTCAGTATTCAGAGGACAGAGGTTACATTAAAAGTTATGCAAATTAATTCACTGATACTAATGTTGCCCCCACTCTAAGGCATTTTGTTTACCAATATGAGTCCAATTGTCACATCCATAATGCTGGAACTGCCCATAATACTGATGTCAGGATCCGATTTCCTTCATTAGCCACACTTTTCGACATCCATCGTCATGAACATTACTGGTAAAGACTCAAGGTTTTTCGTCCAAGCCATCAGGATTGTTACCAAAGCAGCTCAAATTCTAAGTGACACTGTAAGTGAATGTAGCACAACAGCGAGTTTCCCACCATAACCTTGTTTTAGTGCAGAGAGTGTTCAAAATAGCAACCACATGACACAATAGCAGCTTCGCGTAGCAGCTTCACAGTCACATGGAGATAATAGCAGCTTCATAGCCACAGGGTGATAATAGGAATATTGTAAAAGGAAATAGTAGCTTCAATTGCACAAGATTAGATTTAGATTAGATTAGATTCAACTTTATTATCATTGTGTAGAGTACCAGTACTGTACAAAGACAACGAAATGCAGTTAGCTTCTAACCAGAAGTGCAAAAAGGCAGAAAAGTGCAATGTGAACAGTATAGACAGGTAGTGCAGTATAAACAGTAGGCTATATGACATAATGCAGTGTGGACAGTATACAGTTAAGCAAGTGGCATGGTTTACAGTAGGGATATGTGCAGTGTATATACAGTAACATTATAAGAGCAGAATAAATATGCAGTATGGACAATATAGACAGATATGTACATACAGATATGTGCAGTGTATTGACAGTAATATTATAAGAGTAGTAAAAATAAGTGTATTTGCAGTATTAACAGTATAGACAGGTACAGTTGACTAAGGAGTATAGTCTACAGCAGTGGTTTTCAAAGTGGGGGCCGCGGTGGGGTGCTAGGGGGGCCTCAGCAAGTTGGAAGGAAAAATAAAAGCAAAAAATAAATACATTTGGAAAATTTAAAATATACCTATTACTATGAGGGTTGTTATACAATGCCATTATAATAATGTGAGGCATATCTGAACATTATATTTCCCATGATAATGACTGGGAATAATAGTAGAGTGATAGCTCTCATATAGCAGAAAGCCCCAAATACAATTTTTACACACTGTATGCTCCATCGCGAAGTGCTTGTGGCTAAAATAATTATTAGGATTAGCTTAATGTATTTTTACATTTGCCGTAGTATTGTCGATGGGTTTAATAACACATCAAGGGGGTCCTTGGCCAGAACCTAGTGGTATTTGGGGGGCGTTGTTGTGGAAAAGTTTGGGAACCCCTGGTCTACAGTATGATAGCTTTAAGATTATAAGAGCAGTAGAATATTGTATAAGTGTAGTTACAGTATGTACATTTTGTAATAGAAATACAAGGCTATTGAGTGGCATAAGGTAGTGCAGTGCCACCTCCTTGTTGTCCCCCCAAAGAGCTCTCCTCTCGGACTGAAAGCAGAAGCCTTAAAGGTGCTCTAAGCGATGTTACGCAGTTTCTAAGCTAAAGATTTTTTTGTCACATACAGCAAACATCACCATCTGCTAGCTGCCTGTGCCCTGAATCACTGTAAAAAGAAACGTGGTCTCTGTGGGGTACGTTCACAAAAGGCTCTCTGTGAGCTTGTTTGTTTCTGGTAGAGCCAGGTGTGTTTGAACCTGCCGCTATTGTTAATGTAATTAGTGTCTACACGGACCCGGTTGGGTGCACCTAGTGAATCAGCACATTACGATAAAGAAGGATTTATGCATTGTTAAAATTGTAATAGGCAAACATGATATTCAGTGTCGGAGTGAAGATGTATGGAGCCGAATATAACAGAAGATAGCTAGTTAACACTCCACCGGAAATACGTAAATGAGCTACCTGAAGAGCCTTTCGTGTATGTAGCCTATTGTGATTGGTGGCTGGGTTTCTGGAATGTTGGCCTCCTTGCCAGACTGACCTGCAGAGCGAATTCAAATTCACTATCAGGTCATCTGGGTTCTCACAGGCCAGTGTATTTTACCAGTGATGTAACAGGCTGCCCTAGTTCTGACTTGATCCCTTGTAAAGGTTAACATCCCTTTTTCAGTTGAAATTGTTCCCCCAGCACTGAGGTTCTACATCAAAAGGCAGAGCTTCCTAAACTGACTTACAGTAGAGGTAACAACTTCATTTTGCTGTGTTAAGTACTGTAAACTAAGACATGCCTTTTGCCACTCTTAAATTGAGCCCTAACCAGGGCTAAAATGAAATTAAAATTAAATGGCTCCACATCGCATTCTAGTTTAGTGTGCACGGGCAAAGTGCAGTCACTGCACACTCACACAGAAGAGATTTTTTCCTCTCCTCGTTCAGTCAGAATTGGGGCTGACTGACATAGTTTTAAGTCCCAAATGATTTTAAATGAACAGCTGTTATGGGTTGCCGGGTGGGTAAATTGACATGGGGCTGTTCTGCTTAAATCTAAGTGGGTTAAGTGTCCACACATAAACAGTAAAGCCCTAGTCTTAAAGCCCAGCAATGACAACCTATCACCGAAAAGCAGATGAACACATCTAAATAGCTATACATTTTTTATTCCTCATTTTAATGACAGTTTCTCTGAACCTGATACTTAATTGTATCAGAAGTCCACCCTGACTTTGTAGACTGATGCAAGTAATGCAACATTTTTAGCACATGACAACACCATATAGCCATGGTACAACATTGTTGGGGGGGGGGGGGGGGGGGATCTTTTTCAATTTAAAAATATTATGTTTTATGTTCTATGTTTAAAAATACACCTGAAATATGTTGTTTGCTTAAGTACTCAATCCCCAGTGATTTTGAGCTCCAGATGACAAATCTGGCTATCTGGCTCACAACTCTGTATCAATACATCAGGCAGAAGGCAATGTGTGTGTTGGTAGGTTAAATGAGTTTAGCTATTCTTTTACAAACAAATTATTCCATTTATTCCAATTATTTATTGATGCAGAGCATTGTGGCATCTGGAAATGCCATGTATATCATAGGTTACATGCATGTGTAACCTGCAAACTGCACCAAATGACCAGTTTCTGCTGTCAGTTCAACTTCTACTTAACAATTACTGTATAAGATTAGGAGGAAGCGAAGACATTAGCGTGAGAAAAGGCATGTGTGGCATGAGGTCTTGTGACGTCTCATAGTCAATGCGCGAGACGTGAAATCCCTGCACCGATAGGTGTCTCGGTGAACCTCATAGGCAGATGAATGCATTCAGAGTACAGGAATTTAGTTAGAATATAATTTCATCAGAGGCGGACAGAGTACACAGCTTTATTACTTGAGTAAAAGTACAGATACCCTTTGCTCAATTTTACTCAAGTACAAGTAAAAGTACAACAGTCAGATGCCTATTTAAGTAAAAGTACTGAAGTACTTGTTTTTAAAAGTACTCGAGTATCAAGAGTACAAGAGTAGCCTACATTTTCGAAATATTGCATTACTACTGCCACAGTGCTTACATTTATGTACAGAAACGTCCTACATGGAGTTATGAAAAATGTTAATACCTTGGAGAATGTAAAAGGAATTGAAAGTAAAATTAAGTCATTTTCATCTTTTTACCATGTTGCCAGGGATGGGCAGTATTCATAATACATGTATTTAAAATACGTATTTCAAATACAAAATACTATTTTGTAATTGAAACACTTGAAGCGAAAACTATCATTAACTTGTTCAGAAAGTTGAAATAGTCTGGCGAGGTGGGACCACAGGTTGGCACATTCCCGGGATGGACCTGCTGTGTCTTCATCCATTGTTTCGTCCATGGTTTCGTCTCTTATCTAAATCTGACCATGGAGTTGACTTTGGCGGAAAGCTGAAGGTGATTGCTGATAGGCTGCCCCAATCAGTGGCAAATCACCCAATCACGTTTGAGAGGGAAACAACAAATTGAGGGTTTCTGAGATTTTTCTTTTTTCCTTTTTTTTTTTAAGTAGTAACTGGTACTCACAGTTATGGATAGAAATGTAGTGGAGTAAAGAGTACAATATTTGCCTGTCAAATGTACTTGAGTAAAGTCATGAGTACTCCCCAAAAATGATACTCGAGTAAAGTACAGATCCCTCATAATTGTACTCAAGTAAATGTACTCTGTTACTGTCCGGCTCTGAATTTCATCATCCTCGAGCTACATGTAACAGGGTAATACTTTGGAAGGGCCAAGGGGCCAATCACAGTAGCCTGACTACGCCACCCTGAGGCCTAGTGCATCAGGGAATCTTTAATAGATCGTACCTCTAAACCGAGACCGCTCTTTCAGGTTCGTAATTACACCATGGAGACATGATTCCAGGAAAACAAAGGATTTATTAATACACAAACGGGTGGGGATCTGAGGGTGGCAACTATGGACGTCCACACAAATATTTGACATGCAAGCATTAAGAAAAGCTAATCTAGTACACAGCAAAGGCACACTGCAAAGCGATAAGCAATACACAAAACCACACCACACGTATGCTCAGAGTAGCCCCCCTCAGAGCCACCTCCCTACTAAATAAACATAAAAGTTAAACAGAAGGACAAGACAGGCAACACAAAAACCAAACATAAAATAACCAAAGCAAAACCAAGACAAGACAGCAGCACGACCCATGTTCCCCATCAGCATGACTGTGCTGCCTGACGGAACAGAACACAGAAGATTAAACAAAGAACACACCACAATATACATAACATAAAACCACAAATGTCTATGGGGAGACAGCATACCTGACGGTAGCACAGACAGAGGCTACACCAGTGGAGTCTATATTGCTACTGGCTGCTGCCCCTCTTAAGTAGTACTCCACTGGTGCCAGATTGATCAAATGCCTATGCCCCGCCCCCTTCATTAGCACTTCCAGGTGCTATGGGGAAATAGCAGGCAGAGAAGGTCTACCTGCTACATACAGAGTCCCTGTAAAGAACAAAACCTGTTTTACCACAGTTTTATAACCTTGCGTGAAAATCAAGTGTTAGTATTGGTGTGTTGTAACACAATTCAACAATTGATTACATTAACACAGCCTACCTTTAGGCGAAGGGCAGCTGGTATATGTAGGCCTATAGAATTTACTCTTAACAATTGTTAAAGGAACAGTCAGCGATGGCAAAGGAAGTTGCATTTTTTATGCATTGTTTATGTTTACATTTAAAATGATTACCAGATGCTTTTGTCTAAAACAATGTACATTATAGTATTCCCAGATAAACTCCACAAAGGGTTTTGTTTTTGTTTGGGGAACAGGCAGTCCCAACTTTGTTTGTGTCCAGTTTTCAGAGCTTGGGCTGCCTACTGCCTACCTTCTTTTTTTTTTTTCTTTTTACAGTGTACTGACGGAATGGACAGCTAGTGGATCATCAGGAGATGATTGCTGAATGTGAGTGACAACAAAATTATAAGGGAATGTTCTGGAGCAAAATCAACCTAGGGTCTATTTCCAGGTTCAAACAATTGTTTGAGATAAATCAATTGGTGCAGTTTTGAGTAAGACAGTGGTTTGCATAACACCAAATTGTCTTACAATGCGAGTGCCCAGGGCATAGACACACGTCAAAAACAAACTCTATTTTTTGCCACTGTCAATGTTCAAAATAGAACGACACTTCTGTGGTAGTGTGGTAAGGTTCTCTACAGACAAATCATTGGGGGGGGGGGGGGGGGGGGGGGCATGTTCTCCTCAAAAGCTAACACAAAATCTGATAGGCGGATTTATTCACTAAGTAAGCTCTAAGCTCTATGTACAGGGCCTACCAAAGATTAGTCATAATTTCTAATTTCTTGATTTGCCATTCAGATCAGAAATGGTTAGTTGTCATTTCCTGAACACCATGCAAGAAACAAATTTTATTATTAACTTTGCTAATAATATTTGTAATGTTTTCAATTTGGTGCAGAGAGGGAGAGGGAGAGAGCAAGAGAGAGAGAGCACATATGATGATGCCAATTGGACAGCGATAGAAGGGACCCTAATTATGAATTATGTCAACTACACCTGAATATACAAAGTAAAAATGGAGAGAAAATGTATGTTAAAGGCGACAGAGATCGGCACTACATTGTAGTAAACTGCTGCTGGATGAATTCGAAGAGAGCATGATCAGCGTGAGAGCGCGTGCTTGTGTTTGCTTTACATATAGGCTGGCTATGTAGGATACAGTGTGCGTACTGAGCTGAGAAATTAAAGAAATTAAACTGTAGGCTTTACAAACTCAGTCTCATTCCACTCTAACCCCACCTCTTTTTCTCCACTGACATATTACCTTACTGGTTCGTTCTCAACATTTTGGTTGCCAGACAAGTGAGAGGATGAGCGCGTTCGCTCACCTCAAAATTGTGACGAGAGTTTTTGCCACGCGCGTCAGCTTGCGTGCACGCAATGGAAAGGGGTACGCGAGACGCATCGAAGCTGAAGCGAACGCGCGCGCAGAATGGCAGAAGGGCGTATAGCATCAAAAAGACCAAAACATAAATCCGAGACAAAATTCGACCCAATTAATGACGACACACGTGAATAGTTATTCAGGGAGATTAAAATTCATGACTAAATATAGTGCTTGTTTACAGAGGTGTACGGGTATGCCGCGGAAAAACGAACCCTGAAGCGCAAGCTGCCGCAGCCTAGCGTCGTTGAGAAGTGGAGCATCCACCCCGAAGATGACGAGGAGCGTGTGAACGTGATTGTTTGGAATCTTCAACTATATTTCTGGAGATCATTTTCTGCCTTTACTGGTCGTAGGATGACGAGAATGAGCTACGCGGATCCAACGGCTGGTCGAGACCTGCTGGGGAGTCGCTCCCTCTGTTTCATCTTCATTTGTGCCTTCGCCGTGGTAACACTGGTGCAGCAGATCCTTTACGGGAAGAACTACGTGAAAAGGTATAAGCAGCCTCCTGTCAGCAGCTGTAAACATTTTCTTTATCATTTTTCCCTTATTGTCATTTTTTTGGTAATTATGTGTTTGTCACAGTCTGATGTAAGCCCGTTCCACATCAACGCATTAGATCAGCGTATCACGCGCTATAACGCACGCGTCATACGTGTTTATGTATCAAAATCATTAAGAGAAGAGATGCGCTTGGCGTACTCCACAGAACAAAGGCTTTTAGGTCCGTGCGCAAGACAGACACCACGGTGTGATTTATGTGTGAGGTTTAAGCCTCATATTCATGTCATACACGGGCTAATAACTGGCTTATGGCTGGCTATGGCGGGGATCCGTCCGTCTTTGATTTATTGTGTTTATTCATTTCTATTTGTTTTTAGTTGTATATTTCCAGCCTCTGAGACTGGTCATACATCTACTGGGAACCACAGCCGCCATGATGATGGCCCCTGTTGCCATCACTGTCCCTCATCACCAGTGCTGCCCCCCTCCCCTCCCCCAACCTAGTCAGTGTCCCCTCACCCTAAAGTGCTGCCTCCCTTATCACATTACTGCCTCCAGCCCGATGAAAATAACACTCTTAGCATAAGTAGGACATACAGTGACTAACCGGGTGCCCATTTTAAATTGTGATAGTTGGTGTAGTGATTTCACAGACTGTTGTGCATGGATGTGACTACACTGCTCTTGTGCTTGTGCATAGAGGTAATTAATGGGCTGCACATAATCCCCACAGTGACTGGAGAAAGAGTAATACAGTCTGCAGTGAAAGTGTGTAGTAATCCCTCTGATGGCCGAGCACAGATTGTGACTGTAGTGCTGAGAGGCATGCTGGAGAAGGCCATAGACCAACTGTACAAACAGCAGACTTGTCTACAGTCAGTTGGAATTATGGCATCTGTGGTAAATACCCTACAATGATAATGGGCTTCTCCATGGTTTTGTTTCTGCGTGAGGTTCCTTCTTCTGTTAGGGATAAGCTTACCTGCCTGTCTCACGATAGGGTTGCTCTAGGCATGTGTAAACAGAGCTGCAAAAGTAGAATACAATCAACTTGAATGCATTTATTATATGTATGTATGGACAGTACATTGTGACAGCAGCAAGTGTTGCGCTGTTGTACTTGATAATTCTCGATGAATAGCAAGGAATTGTGCCATGTAATCTTGAATACAATAGCCTGGGTGAATCCAGACGAACCTGTTAGCACATTTGAATTTGCTCTGCAGGTCAGTCTGGAAAGGATCCCATTGACTTCCCTTTCTGAATCACAAATAACCAAGGAAAGTGGAATTGTGTAAAATACTGCACAATCTTTGTAACCAGGCTACTATGGGTTCATGTGTCCAGTATCCCAACCATGTTGCTCTTTGATAGGTGTTTTTCAAGGGCAGGCATTATGGTTTTATCTACACTGTACAGATATGATGGCAGTGGCACCAGCAATGTCTTATTGGTGTTTAAAATTAGGCTTCAAGAGCTTTCCAGAAAAATAGTTCTAGCACATTGGTTGAAAAGACACATATAATGTAATCAACTCTAATCCAAAGGTATGATTTCTATTCAACCAAAATGATTTTCATTTGGAATTTTTCAGACTCCAAAGAGCTGCCCTGGGCAAAAGAGTCTATTGCCAGAGACATGATCTGTACTTCTGTGTCGGTTTATTATTCAAAACCTCCATTAGAAGGGCCTGCACAGGCTTGAGCTATGTATCATTTATCTTTAATGTCCTCCCACATGCGCTTTTCAGCTCATCCCACAATATTTTTCTTAGATATCTCCTAAAATGGAATATTGTAACAAAACACATGGCTATAAAAATGGCTTTGGGATCGAACAGATGCTCTTCTGCAATGACAGCCCCACAGAGACGGTGGCAGGGAAGAAACCTCAAGCAGACACTGAGCCAGTGGAGACTACTTACCTCCAGACAGCCTTTAGGCATGGCTAGACAGAGAGAGCTGTAGCACAGATAAAAATGAAGATGTCAAAAATGATAGCAGACGTGATCATCTAGTTATGGAGTAAGATAACCTGTCATATCCAGTACTAGGAATTGGCCAATTTAGCACTTCTCATCTCTAGCTACTCTGAGCTCAATCCTCCTCAACCCCCCCCCCCCCCCCCCCCCATCCTCTCCTTAAGGGGACCTTGTTTCAGCCATGTTGAGCTGGCCATGGTCACATCCCCGGCCAGTGAGCCCTGCCTCTCTCTCATCTGATATGATGATTAAACCAAATATGCTGAAACATTCTCCTGTGGTATTTCGCTCCTACCTCCCTCTCTCTCTCTCTCTCTCTCTCTCTCCCTCTGTTTCTCTATCACTCACTCTTCTCCTCTGTGTCGCGGTCACTAGGGTGCTGCTTTGTGTGTGCTCATGTGTGTGTATGTGTGAGAGGAGGGGCGCAGTGGTGTGTGTGTGTCAATGGTTTTAATAAAGGTGTTTTTTTTTTTTAAATAAAGAAATAAACTGACTCATTTTCCCACCAGTGGGCAACAGTTTAGCCGACTGCACGGAGATGAGGCAGGCAACTGGAGCGGATTAAACCTGCCAGACGACTCTCCACTGAGGCCTTCCAGATATGGGAGGAGAAGGTACCGACTTCACCCACCTATGCCAGAGACCCTCAGAGAGAAAGAAAGAAAGAAAGAAAGAAAGAAAACAGCGAGAATACAGAAAGATATAGAAAGAGGATAACTGATTAGATTTGTGTTAGCAAAGCTATAGAATAGCCAGTCAGACAGTAGCATTTAGCCATAGCCAGGCACAGATGACCTATGATCTATACCATCAGTGGCGGTCCTCGCTTGTATGACGCCCTGGGCAACCTCCCCTCAGGAAAAAAAACAATTCATTTATTCATTTTCAATTCACTTTGGTGTGCAGATTTGTTTTTAACAATTTCACACAATCTAGAAAAATAACATGTATGTTAAACTATAGCCCTATATTCAGAATATTCACGTTAGCCTACTAATTGCATTAGTTGTGCGCTATTACCTGCTCCCTGCTCCAGTGGGGAGACCTGAGGTCCAGAGGTGAACCTACTGTATCCCTGCCTTCCTCCTCCTTTCCCTTCTCAACCTCTGTGTGTGAGACCTTCTCAGCAGTTAGCATACGCGCCTGCACAGAATATAGTGCGCCCGCTCCCCACACGCTGACATATGATTGACTTGACGTGCAAATCAATGATAGAAAACTGCTCGGTATTAAAGTTAAATACTTTTTTCTTTTTTTTTTGCAAGTGCTCATAAGATGTCACCCTGGGTAGTTACCCATGTTGCCCATATGAGGATCCGCCACTGTATAGCATAGCCAATCAAGACTAAGCTTCAGTAGCCATAGCCAATCAGGGCTTAGAGGCAGGACTTAAGGTTGTTGGTCTGGGGCTCTAATGGGGGTGAGACTCTCTCTAACTGAGCTGTCTGCGTGTTGACAGATGTGTTCGTCAGATTGGTTCAAACTCTCAGATTGCTGTAGTAAACACGCCCTGCCTAGACGAAATTAAGAAGAAAAAAAAACTCTCTCAAAGGTAGGCCAGTCAGAAACACTACTCTACCATCGTTCAGACGGACCGCTCATTCCTGCAGCAGTCTGTGGTTTGTGTCTGTGTGACTGCGTGCATGTGTGCGTGTGTGAGTGTGAGTGTGTTGTATATGAACTCTGCATGCTACCTTAGGACCCCTCCACTGTGATGTTCCCATTAGTCAGAACAACTCCCTCCAACCCCTGTCCTGCAATGTATCCAACACACCTGTGTGTGTATGAGAGAGAAAGAGATGTGTGTGTGTGTGTGCACGTGTACGGAAGCGCATTGCTGCCACACTAAAATAAATAAAAAGGCTCAGCATTATGTAATTACGTGAAAAGTTTCTTGTTATAACAATATCTTTTTCATGTTTTAACAAGATATTTATCACGTTATAACATGAAATTATCACGTTATTTCATGACACTGATATTTTCACATTATAACGTGAAAATATGTTATTTCAAGATATGATATTTTTACGTTTTTACAAGATAGGCCTATATATCACGTTATTACATGAAATTAATACGTTATTCAAGATAGTGAAACTAAACGAAACAAGAGGCAAGAATAGGATATTCTCGTTTACACGACTCAATCAAATTCTATTTTATGCTCGCAAGACAATTCTCGTTATTGAACACGGTGGATGATATTTATAGGCCTATAGCCTATGCGAACACCCAAGCATTGTCCAGAATAGTCTGTTTGCAGTAGGCTAGCGGAGTGGCAATCGGGAGAGTCGGGAGTCGGTGGGGCCGGGCTGATTACTGTAGTGTGATCTGAAAAAGCGCATGCTATTGCTGTTGAATATTTTCTTTGCTGTGGTCTCCAGCAGCCTGCACTGTGCGACTGCAGCGCTTCACTTCTCACTCCCCGTGTCCCTTTCCCACAGCCTTAGAAATGACAGAGATGACCTGACATGCAGGCTACCGAGCCAGAGCGCTCTATACATTCACCCAGAGCGCTCTATACATTCACCCACATTGCGTGAAGATTTGCATATATTTATCAAAGCCCTTTCTCCCTCTTGCATCAAGTTAGCGAAAGTTTTATTTATTGTGGTGATAAGAAGATAAAGCAGAACTATCAGGCTGTGTGAGCAGGCTATCCTGCACAGAACCTCTCCTTTTCAGCAGCTCTCTGCTGATACACACACATCCCTCTTCGCTGCTCCTCAGTGAGCTGGGAATTGACCACACACAGCCTACACACACATACACACATGCACAAAAATAAACAGCACTGTGTAATAGCAGTCAGGGTGCAAGTTCATAGACACGACTAGTTACCATTTATGCCAGCTCTCGTGGCCTTGTTTCGTTTAGTATCGTTATTTTGAAATAACGTGATAATTTCATGTAAAAACGTGATAAATATCGTGTAAAAACGTGAAAATATCATTATCATGAAATAACGTGATAATTTCATGTAATAACGTGATACATAGCTTGTTAAAACGTGAAAAAGATATTGTTATAACAAGAAACTTTTCACATAATTACATAATACTGAGCCTTTTTATTTATTTTAGTGTGGCAGCAATACTCTTCCGTACACGTGAGTGTATACTTCCCTTTCTCCTCTTTGCATCTGCACTTTCACTGTGCTATGTGTTTGTCAAAGATGGAGTTCATTTCCTGGTTCAAAGGTCACAGGGGTGGAGTCATACCCTGAACCCTCTCATACGAACACCACATTCTCCCAATGTGCTCCAGTGAGCTTCTACACACAGGCATGCGTCATAACTCCCTCACTGGTCTCAGATGTATGTATACGCCGTTTACTGAGTTCGTTTGTTTCGTTCTTCTATCTCTCTCTCTCTCTTCGTTCCTTCCCCCCTTCCTTATTTCATGCTATTCTGTATCCAGCGTGAGGTACTCTCATCAAGCATCTTGCCCTCTCATTGCACATTCTCAAAATTCACACAGTGGACAGATGACAGATGTCCATGTTGAGCACTCAAACTGTTCACAGCAATAACAGCAGCACAGGTCCATACATGGTGGCCATTTTGGTGCAGCTTCTCCGCCATTTGGGCTCCATGCTGTGTGATGCTTTCAGTTTCAGCTGGAGAACAAAAGGCATCCAAGTATCACTTTCATCTCTAACAGTATGAAGCTCTACAGAGTGAGTAATAGCTTCTGAAATGATTAAAGTGTAGCAGTTAAGACATGTCTGGTCATGTTAATTGCCATCATTTTAGTTGTTTGGGTAAGACAGCTGATTGAGTGTAATAGTTTCCACATGAAATGTATACTTTATATAAGACTAGTCCTCACATCTACTAACATCACTAAACTTATTTTGGAAAGTCTGGATGCAAAATCTTAGATTGCATGCTAAAGACCAGCTTTTTGTGCTCTGATAACATTTGATTTAGAATTATATAGCTATTTAAAAATTCTCTGCACATGCACTTTGCAATCAGTGTCCTACACGTCTCTATGTAAGGTTTGATATGTTGACTCTAGGTAAGCTTAGGTTTTTTATTTTATTTTTGTATTCCCAGGTGCTCAGTGGCCACCAAGCACCAAGCTTTGCTTGGTTTACTGATATAGAACCATCTGAATGAATTTGCCACGTTCCCGTCTCACACCCTAAGGCACACCTCTGTACTTGTGACAGAATGGGATAATGTGCTGGTCAAATTTGGTGCTTGACTGGTTTTCATGACATCACAACAGTGCTTATTACAACTCTTTATCACAGGTGCTCTAGTGTGTTGATGTAAAAATGATGTGAGGACGGTAAGATGGTAGTCTCATTCAGCCAGTGATATATCAGCCAGTATTCATGTGAAATTTGGCATATTAACTCCACGTATGACCCAGATGAGATTAAAAAACAGTGCTGGTAAGAGTTGAAGAGTTTTGAAACTGTGTGTGAGTGTGGTGTTTGAGTAAGGTAGATGTGCTATTACATTAGATTTCTGGATCTTGGCACTAACAAGTTAACGCTTATACACAGTCTTGGTAACTACCCATCTTGCCCAGTTCAAACCAGGTAGTCTGCGATGTTTTCAGTTGATTTGGTGTGTATCTATCTGCCCAAATGAGTGTCCATAGTTACAATATACATGTATAAAATTATTATTTTATTGCATTTTACAATAATTT